>NC_073311.1:56422994-56532994 GCF_027595985.1 Sorex araneus
GTGGGTACCTGTCCCGTGTCCTCTTTGTCGGATGCCAAAACGGACAAGTCTGTTCCCAGTCTGTTCCCTCAGACAACGGGTGAAGAATTTCAGTGAAAGCGTTGGCGATCTCAGTGTCCAGGGCGAGGGAAGAACCCTGGGCTGTTTTTCCGTCTCGTTCGTCCCCATCTGTCCCATCCGAGTGAACAGAGCCCCTCCCGGGAGCACAGAAGCCACCGTCTGTGCGTCTGGGTGCGAGGCTGGCCGTGGTCGGGGGCTGTGGACGGGGGGCTTGAGCGACCCTCACCGCCCAGGCGCTGCGCCCTTGATTTAAGGGGTGTTTTCAGCCGTGAGGGCTGCCTCCCGACACAGAGACGCAGAGGCTTAATATTTCATCACTGATTTCATTGCAGATTTATGTTTTGTATATCCCCCCTCTCTTGAAAGAAAAGAAAAAGCGAAACCAGAACCCACTGCGGGACTCTCTTGAAAAACACCGTCAGTCGTGCTGACACAGCTGAATCGGGAGGAAACTCTAGAGGCCGCAGGGCCTGCTGCTTCCCTGAGAGACGCAGGCCCCTCTGAGACGGTTGCCGACACCGGCTCACGGATCTGGGGGGCTCTTCTCGCCCAGTACCTGAGGGCTCAGCACCCGCCCATCTCCCTTCTCCCCTCCCTCTGAGGGGCTCGGGTTCCAGACATGGTCTGAATCCTCCGCACGGCCACAGCTGAGCCAAGGCACCTGAAGCAGGGGTGTCCTGTGGGGGGCCGGGGCCGAGCAGAAGTGAGAGGATGGAGTTCCTCCGTGTGGGAGGGAGAGGGAGAAGTTTCTGGAAGGTGCTGGTTCGCTGTGGGCAGGAGCCTGGCAATCTCCGGGCTGGCTGAGAAGGAGCCCGTTTCTCCGTCCTTTCCCGCTGACAGGCTCTCAGCAGTCACCCCTGCCAAGGCACCCTGTGGCAAGTTGGTCCAAGCCCTGAGTTTGAACCTTCGCAGGATTACTCCCTTCACAGGGGGAGCTGTGGTTGGCGCTCAGGACCCGTGCACACTGCACAGAGGGTAATCAGGAACTAGACAGGGCCTCCTGCGTGCAGGTCATGTGAATGAGCATGTGAATGAGCACTTTGACCCCCACCTCCCATCCTGTCCCCCCCCATATTGTTTGGATTGCTCCCCCCATCCAGGCCTCTTTACTGGAAAGTCGAATTCTTTTTTTTTTTGCTTTTTGGGTCACACCCAGCGATGCACAGGGGTTACTCCTGGCTCTGTGCTCAGGAATTACTACTGCCGGTGCTCAGGGGACTATGTGGGATGCTGGGAATCAAACCGGGGTCGGCCCCATGCAAGGCAAACGCCCTACCCACTGTGCTATCACTCCAGGGAGTCGAATTCTTCAAGCAAGCCAGTTCAGAAGCAGGTGTCAGATTCAGAGCACATTTCCCCTCTTGTCGCTGAGTCCGGGACATCATTTGTAAACATCAGCTGTCGCTGGATTTTGCCTTTTTTATTGTCCCCTTCAGAGACTGTTGAAGTGTGACGGGCCCCTGCACTGTCTCCGAGCTTGCGTTGCCCGGGCCTGGCTGATCTGGGTGACAGAGGCCCTGTGCTCAGGCATGGCCCACCTGCTGTTGGCTAGTCCAGCTCACTGACCGTGCGGACCCTGCAGAGGTGCTCAGGGATTCCGCATTAACACAGGCTCTTGCACCTCCCCCCCTTGGCTGGGGTCTCCCGGGCGGGGTTCCGGGCTTCCCGCTGAGATAAATGTTGAGGGTTTTCAGCCTGAAAAGGGTTTTCAGCTGTTCTGAGCAGCTCCACAGCATATGTCTGCAATGTAATGCTCTTCTGCTGAGAGAGTGAGAGACAGACAGAGAGAGTGAGGGAGGGAGGGAGAATGAGGGAGAGGGACGGAGGGAGGGAGGGAGGGAGGGAGGGAGGGAGGGAGGGAGGGAGGGAGGAAAGGAGGGGGAGGGGAGGGGGAGCGTGCAAGTGTCCAGACAGGACACTTCCCCCCCATCAGAGATAGACGGGCACAGAGAGAGAGAGTCTGGACTGGTGTCCCCACCATCAGAGAGAGACTGAGAGAGAGAGAGAGAGTAGACTGCTGTATTCACTATGAGAGAAAGAGAGGCAAGTGGACTGGTATCCTTACCACGAGAGAGAGAGAGAGAGAGAGAGAGAGAGAGAGAGTGGACTGGTGTCCCCACCATCAGAGAGAGACTGAGAGAGAGAGAGAGCAGACTGCTGTGTTCACCATGAGAGAGAGAAAGAGAGAGAGAGGCGAGTGGACTGGTATCCTTACCACCAGAGAGAGAGAGAGAGCGCAAGGACTGCTGTCCCCACCATCAGAGAGAGAGGCAGTGCCTGACCCTCTTCTCCCCCTCCCTTGCAGGTGGGCTTCAAGCCCGCGGGCGGCATCCGCACGGCCCGGGAGGCGCTGATGTGGCTGTGTGTGGTCCGGGAGGAGCTGGGCCCCGAGTGGCTGCGGCCTGAGCTGTTCCGAATCGGCGCCAGCTCTCTGCTCACCGACATCGAGAGGCAGGTGAGCCTCTCCCTCGGGCTCCTGGGCACTGACGGGGGAGCCGGGGACAGGGTTGAAGACCCCGAGTTCCATCCCCCTCCCCGCGTGACTCCTGAACACCCCACACAACCAAGGATGAAACGTCAACTGATGTGGGGCTTTTGTCTTGGGGCCACACCCCGCGGTGCTCAGAGTTCCTGGCTCTGTGCTCAGGGCTCACCCACCCCCCCTACCTAGTAGCTGCGGGGGGGAATCACACCTGGGGCGGCCACGTGCCAAGTAAACACCCCCGCCCCGTGCTGTGCTGTACCCTGGGTCTGCCCCTCCCCCCTCAAATCAATTTTTTTTTTTTTTACTTTTTGGGTCACACCTGGCGGTGCACAAGGGTTACTCCTGGCTCTGCACTCAGGAATCGCCCCTGGCGGTGCTCAGGGGACCATATGGGATGCTGGGAATCGAACTCAGTTCGGCTGCGTGCAAGGCAAACGCCCTACCCGCTGTGCTATCGCTCTAGCCCCAAATCAATTTATTTTAAATGCTGTTTTATTTCATCTCATCACCTCCAAAAATCTTGCCTTCTCTGGCGGGGGTGGGTGGAAGGGCGATTCTGCGGATGCTCTGTTCCTTAGGGTGAAACGTTTCTGAGAAGGATTCACTGCTTGCTCTTATTACTGATGAGCGTCGTCGTGACTCCTGTGTTAGTACACTTAGAGTGGACCGTACGGTGACCCTAGGGCGCTGGTGTAACCCAACTCTCACTTTCCCCACAGATTTACCACCACGTGACCGGGCGATACGCAGCTTATCACGACCTGCCCATGTCCTGAGGCGATGGCCCTTTCCCGAGTTCTCTGTGACAGTGTTTGAAAGCGGTCCTTGTCCATCGTGGCTGAGTTTTCTTGTCTCATAGCGGAGCAGGTCACCGATCTTTTCCCCTGAAAGTGCCCATTGCATTTAATTCATAGAATAAAGTAACAAAAAGCTCAAGCAACCCTCCTCACCCAGTGCTCATTCCAGACTTCTCTGACCGGCGCAACCACTGCTACTTCTGGGACGGCTTTCAAACGTGTTGACGATAACTGATGCATTCCTTCCTCAGGAAAAAAAGTTGTGAAGAGGTCCCAGAAACACACTGGCCCAGAAAGCTCTTCTCAGCGCTGGTGTCCTGCCACAAACAGCCCCCCCTTTATTAGTTGTTTCCTAATGAGCTATCCAATAGGAAAGTGTCATCATCATCATCATCAATTTTTTTTCAGTTCCATTTAAAACTAATACAACCTTACATGTCACACACCCTATTGAAAACGCAATCTGTTCGCCTGAGAAAGCAGCTCTTTAGTCGTGGTTTTGAGTCTCTGTAGCGGAGTCTTTGGACGTTTTCTCAGGTCCGAGGCCCTGCGTTATTCATGAGACAGTTTAGGTCAGTGGCCGTTTGCACTCACGTGCCGTAAGCTCTGAGGGACCCGCTCGAGCCAGGCCGGGAGGCGCAGTGTGGTCTGTAACGCATGGCGGGGCCTCAGCTGGTCTCCGTTGGCGAGGCCGGACTGAGGCACTGGGAGCCGGAGCGACTTCTCCCGGGGCACAGGGCTCACAGGGAGCGGTCAGGGCCAAACGGGCCGGGCTGTGGCTCCGTGGAGGCCACGGGCCTTGTGTGTGGGAGGTCCTGGGTGGATCTTGGGCGCCAAAGACTCAAGTCGATGCAGTTGTCTATCTCCCTGTGTGAAAATTCCTTCCCTCACAGCACCATGAGCATGCAAGCACATCACACACACAGCACAGACATACACATACACACAGCACACTCCACAGACACAGCACACACACAGCGCATAGACACACACATAGACACACAGCACACACAGCACATGGACACACACAGACACACAACACACACAGCGCATAGATACACACAGACACAGCACACACAGATACAGTACACACAAAGTGTATAGATACAAACAGACACACAGCCACAGCACACACATCGTGCATAGACACACAGATATAGATACACAACACAGCACACACACACAGAACACACATACAGCACAGACACACAGACACAGCACACACACAGTGCATAGACACATGCAGCACATGCACACACACACAGAAACAGACACACAGATGCTATACACACACAGCGTATACACACGCACACAGACAGACACACAGACACAGCACACACACATTGCATGGACACACACATATACACAAACACAGCATATGTATGAACATAGCATGGACACACATAAACACAGCATATGCACATAGCATGGACATACAAGCACACATAGCGCATGGACACACACACACAGCTCACAGTGGACCCTGGACGGTGACTTTGCATCTGCGGTTCTTTTGCTGATTCTCACAATTCCCTTTCTGCCGTGCTCACCCACAGCCACTCTCCCTCTGTTCAGAATTTGAATTTCTTCTTCTTTTTCTTTTTTGTCTTTTTCGGTCATACCTGGCTATAATCAGGGATTACTCCTGACTCTCCCCTCAGGAATTACTCCTGGAAGTGCTCAAGGGGACCATATGGGATGCCAGGGATTGAACCTGGGTTGGCCGCTTGCAAGGCAAATGCCATCCCTGTGGTACTATAGCTCCAGCCCCGGAACTCGAATTTCTTGAGTGATGGTTTGTACCTTTGCCTCCTTCAGGTCCTCTTTGGAACAGGATCCCGAGGAAGCCCAAATACTCTGGTTTCATCACCTCCCCTGCAAACTCCAGCTCTGCCTCTTCTCTCTCCTTTGTATGACCATGATCTGGTCAGCTCCCATCCCGGGACCTCAGTTTCCTCATCTGTAGGAGAAAGGGGAGGGATAGGTGACAACAGGATTCTTTCTATCATCAGCTCACATTACTCTTTTTTTTAAAAAAAATCAAATCATCGTGAGAACAGTTACAGGGCTTTCAGGATCAAGTCTCAGTCATACAATGATCAAACACCCATCTCTTCACCAGTGCACTTGATCCACCACCAAGAACCCCAGCATACCCTCTCAACCACTCCCCCCTGCCTGTGTGGCAGATGATCTTCACTTTACTCTCTCTTTACTTTGATTACATTCAATTTTCAACAGAAAACCCACTATTATTATTTGGAGTTTTCCCCCCAACAATCAGACCTGTCAAAATGGCATCATTAGATCATATGTTTTCTATTGTTGATAACAAAGAGCATATGATGTTGCATGGTCACAAAAGTGGCCACCCAGTTTTGGAATTCTGGTATTTTTTTAAAATTTATTTTATTGAATCACCATGTGAAAAGTTACAAAGTTCTCAGGCTTATGTCTCAGTTATACAATGTTCAAACACCCGTCCCTTCACCAGTGCCCATATTCCACCACCAAAAACCCCAGTATGCCTCCCACCCCCACTCCCCACCCCGGCCTGGGTAACTGATAAATTTCACTCTTCTCTTTACCTTGATTACATTCCATATTTCAACACAAAACTCACTATTGTTGTTGGAGTTTCAACACAGACTCACTATTTTTGTTGGAATTTATCCCCCAAGAATACAGCCCTATTGACAAGGAAATATTTGACATTGAGTTTTCCACTGATGAGAATGAAGGGATAAAAAGTACCGCGGCCGCGCGGTTTACAATTTCTGTATTTTAGTAATTAAATCTAGGGAGATTAAAGTTGGAAATTGAATCATTTCCCTTCCTGGAGCAGCATGGAGCAAAAGCGTAGTTCACAGTCTGGATACATGGTTGCAAGCACTCGCCAGAACCCCAAGTCTTATAGCTGCCTCTGGTTCCTGCTCGTTCGGCATTCCCGAGGCTGTGCAGAGGCATGGCCACCCGGGTCGAATCTCGGCCAGAGCCTGAGCTCCAGCCCCGGCCCGAGCCTGCCCAGGTGTCCCGGTTTCAAGTTCTTCCCATGTTTTTTTCTGGAATTCTGGTATTTTAGTAATTAAGTCCAGAGGTATTTCTGCCCACAGCCGCTGCGTTCCTAGATTGGTTTGTGTGCTTCTGGGATCATGGCTGTTCAAGAGCGAAGGAGCTGTTCGTGGGCGGCCTCTCGGGGTCTCATTTGGGCAGGGAGCAGGGCTGGTTCTGACCCGCCCCCTGGCATCACGATATTCCCTGTGTCCCATCACTGCAAGCTCCTACCTGTCTGTCCAATTGGCTTTGAAAGGTGGCGGTTGCCATGCTGCCACAAAGGGGAAAAGGCCGGGGGACAAAACCCTTCCCCTCCCGGGGCTGCAGGGGGCCGTAGCTTAGTTCACAGTTAAGGAGTATATCTGCCAGCAGCCACTGCGTTCTGAAGTTGGTTTCTGTGTCTCTGGGATAGTGGCTGCTCAGGGGTGGGAGAGCTGTTCCTGACCGGCTTTTTATATATCAGGAAAGGTTTGGAGAAAATGTCCCAGTTCCGCATACCAGAGACGTGTTAGTAGAAGCCCAGTGTCGCTGGGACTCCATCTGGAGAAGGCGGGGTGGCTGCACCTTCTCTATCTGGGCACCCCAGTGTTGTTGGCCCAGTCTGTGGTCTGGAGCATTCTCCAGCTTGCAGTGCCCGCTGGCTTGGATTCTTCACTGCTGGCTGCGGTGGCAAGATGGCGCCGGGGGCAGGTTGAGGGCGTGACTTCTGGGGGCAGGGGCGGGCTGGAGGCTGGGATGGCGCCTCCCAGTTCCAGTGCCCCCACGTGGTTTGGAGAAAATGTCCCAGTCCCACATAACGGACTGGTGTTAGTAGAAGCTCAGTGTCGCCGGGACTCCACCTGGAGAAGACGGGTCACGTTGCTCTTTACAAGTTCAAGGAAATGTTTCCTGGCTAGCGAGAGGCAGTGCTTTGGGGGAAGAAATCAAAATTAGAATTTTCAACCCCTAAGAGGCCAGTGCCCAAGTTCAGCTCCCTGTTATCCAAAGAGATTGAGGAAAGGCTAGTGAGACAATAGTGGGGGTGAAATGCTTGCCTTGCACGTGGCCAAATCAGGTTCAATCCCTGGCACCACATAGGGTTCCTTGAGTCGGCCCTGGGCCCTGTTGTGTATGGCCTACATATCCTAACACCCCCCAAAAGACTAAAGGAAGACGGGAGAAGGAGGCCGCTTCCCCTCAATGCCTCAGCAGGGTTCTGCCTGACTCCCCTGCTTCTGCACGGCTCTTGCCTCCGAACACAGTCACCATCTTCCTATCCTGAAGCCCATGGTCCTACCTTTGCAACAAACACTCGTTGCCTTGGCAGAAGAAATATCCCAGAGAATAATTCCATTTTTTGCCTTTGAAGCTACCCCAGTTTCACAGGAAACTGTTTTCTTCCTGTCAAACCCAGCTGGCCATTGCAGTGGATCAAGTGAACAAGCATCATTATCTTCAATTCTAATTTATATGAGGCATCCATGGAAATTGACCTCTGTAGACAGAGACTCACATCGGAAAGAAAGGCTGGTCAGTCCTTCGAAATCATCAGAGGCTCATGGGCCTGGCCTGAACTCTAAGGGTTTGAGGAATTTGGGGATGTGGGGGTACTGTTTATTTCCAGGACTGTTGGTCTCTACATCCAGGAAGTCTGCCCCTTACCTGTCTCTTGAAATATAACAGTGCATTCTCACTGATGAAATGGAAGAGTTCGACGTCATTTCTGTGACGACTGTGGCTTGACCCCAAGCCCATCTAGGCTCTTCAGAACCTGAGGAACAGATGCGTCAGAGCTGTGTTCTGTGTTTAAAGCAACTAAGTTAATAAATGCCAGCTCCCCTCATCTGTTAATTGTTCCATAAAACACGTTAGGCCTTAAAGCTGCTTTTTCAAACAACCAGTCAGTAATTTAGAGGTCGAAAATAGATTTTTAGAGCATATAGATATGCCCAAAACAGTAGCAACAAGTCTCACAATGGAGATGTTATTGGTGCCTCCTCGAGCAAATCGATGATTAACGGACGACAGTGCTACAGTGCTATAGTTCTACCTATTATTTTTGCAGAAGAGAAGAAACTCGGAAGGGAAAGCTGCATATGTGATATGAATAGAATCCTATAAGAGGAAATCAAAGCTGGTACCCAAATTTAGCTCCCCAGAATGCCCTGGGACCTTACACCATCCATAGTCGGGTAGGGCTTAGGGGTAGAGGGTTGCTTACTTGCATATACCTCCTCCCATGCTAATGTTGGTGTCAGCATGGATGCTTCTCGTTTGCCTCTGGCCAGGTTGTGCCATTCAAGTCAACTGTGACTTTCAAACTCATGAGTGACCTCCAGAACTATATTTAAAATTATAAATATCACTTGTATCACTTGTAGTCCCATTGATCTTCAATTTGCTCGAGTGGGCGCCAGTAACATCTCCATTTGTCCCTGTTGCAAGCTAGTGTAGCCCAGTGATATCTGCTTGCTCCAGGAACAGGAAGAGCCAAAATTATAAATATAATTTTAAATATTTAAAATTTAAATTATAATTATAAATTTTAAATTTTTATTATATTTATATTAATAATTTTAAAATTATAAACACAAATTTAAATATTTCTAAATTTTACATTAATAGACTTTAAAAATTTTATCTTTATCTTTATTTTTATTTATTTATCTTTATCTTAATTTTGTCTTTATCATCTTGCTTCACAGCTTTGCCACACTGTCAGAGGTAGGGTTTCATGCATGCAGCATTCCACCATACCTCCTATCTGAGGGTTAGTTTCCTTTCACCTTGTCCCAGGGTCCCCCCCCACAGACACACATGACTGCCCCCCCTTGATATTTATTTGTTTGTTTTTATTTATTTATTTTGTTAAAAGGGGCCCTCTTTGGATTCTCATATGTCTACAAATGAGGAGAAAATAGCCAGTGAAATCCCCAAAGAGTTTCATAATCACACTATCTTTGCCTCATGTTGGATTATTTCAGCACTAATGGGAACCAGAAACTCATTCGTTTGCATTAAAAATAGCTTTGAGGTGGACCTGTGCACACGCAGAACTGTGGCAGATTTCTCTGGGGCGGTGCACCCACACCCTCTCCACAGCTCCGTGCCAGGGGGAAACGGTGCTTGATCTCGATATGTAGGTCTGACATCAACAAAATCAGATCCTTGGTTAAAATCAGCTTAGACTTCTTGTTCAGAGGGAAAACGGCATGAATTTTTATATTGTCAGTGTGATAATTATCTTTAAAACAACTTGAATAGAGTAGAGAGATCAAGAAGAATTTGAATGACTCGTACCTTCAAGGGAAGTGGAATGTTCTACCCCTATATGGGCACAGGATAAAGATAGGCAGGGAAATCAATTTTTACATTTGTTTTCTTGATTGTACTCATGGGTCTTACATCCCGGAGGAGAATATATATTTTATAACTACCGCCAAATGATCCTTTCCAGAAATGACCACAGGTAACATCTGGCAGATATATAAAATACATAGTAAAAATAATCATTTTTAATTAACTAAAACCTGCTCAAGAGAGAGTTGGAGGGAATATCCATCTGGTCAGTTCTTATTTAATAGGGCATATGAGGATCAGAATGTTTAATGTAATATCTGTAAAATACTTCGTGACCTTACTGTGAACTAAAACTTTTTTTAGGAGGAACATAGATGAAGAGGAGGATAAAGAGTATCTGCCAAGAATTCTGCTAAAATTTAATTTTTCAAGGATGTGTGCATCCTATGCTGTAGGATATAAGTAGAAAGCAAGAAACCTGGGTTATGTGGACTTTGCTCATATGGTTCAATAACATTAAACATTTCAATTCATTTAAATGGGTCTGATGAGGTTGCGCTTTATATCTGGATGTTGACAAGTATGAGGAAGAATTTTAAAAAGTCCTTGTAAGGGATGAGACCTCAAAGGGATGAGAGCACAGGCTTTGCATGCAGGAGACCCAGGTTCAATCCCTGGAGACACTTGGTTCCCTAAATACCCCAAAGAGTGAGCCCTGAGTGCCTTTGGGTGTGATTCCCCAAACAATAAATACTAGTCATCATAAATAAAGCAGGTAGGGCGTTTGCCTTGTACGCAGCCAACCCGGGTTCGATTCCTCCGTTCCTCTTGGAGAGCCCAGCAAGCTACCGAGAGAATCCCGCCCACACGGCAGAGCCTGGCAAGCTCCCTGTGGCATATTCGATATGCCAAAAACAGTAACAAGTCTCACAATGGAGATGTTACTGTGCCCGCTCGAGCAAATCAATGAACAACGGGATGACAGTGCTGACAGTGCTACAGTGCATAAATAAAGATAAAAGGAACTGGGATTATTTAGTCTGAGCAGTTGAGATCATCTTATACCCAGTGGTTCTAGGATTGGTTCCTTGGGCCTTAGAACCCTGTGTTCCCTCTGTAGGAAAGCAGGGAGTTTATGTTATCAGTAAACGGGCTAGTTAGTGCTCTGAAATGCGACAGGAAGAAGGAGAGGCCCTGGATTCAGGTGCTTTAATTTGCAAACAAAGTGGTTCGCCAACTTCGTTTTCCACCAGAGACCGCAGGAGAATTTATTGGACTTGAAATTCTGAGTTTCCAGATCAGTAGTGTTTGCATTCTCTGGAAGTTGCCTGTGAAAGGAACTTTGGGAACCACTGGAAATAGTTGGCTCAAAGCCTTATATACCGCAGCTAGATCCCAAAGGGAAATGCAGCCTGTCTATTCTTGAATTCTGCCGGCTGTAGTGCTCCTTTCTCGAAACTCCCTGGTAAATGTGTGCATTTGCTGTTTTCATGGCCAAGAACAAGAGAAGGAAGGTGGGAATGTCATTACCCCTTAACCCTTTCACAGTCGCCAATGAACTGGTTACACATTGGGCTTAGACACCAAGCTCTGGAGCCTGGAATAGACATTTCAGATGGCTTTAGAATCACTGTCCGTGAAATCTTCCAAAGGATTTTCAACAAGCCGAATTTGAGATAGCTGTATTTGATTTCTCGGGTACCTATTTGGAATTCTTCAGCTGGCAATACTGGTATAACAGCACTTAGAACCAGCCTATTTTAACTGAGTGGTTTTAACACATATTTGATTGAAATTGATAAAATGTTCAGAGAAGGGACATTTCACAGACCTCTGAGTTTAAAGTTATGGAGTGATATAAAGCTGATGAAAACATTAGGGGCCTCTGTCTTGTCAACATTAAAGTCTGCTTCACATTGCTTTGTAAATGTGTGTTTTTCCAGGGCCAGAAAAATCACATAGGGGCTAAGGCACTTGTTTTGACCAACTCTAATTTTGTCCCTGCACCACATAATATCCCCCCCAGCGTCGCAGAGAGTAGATCCCTGAACATAGCCAGATGTGTCCCCAAATTCAAACTCCCATCCCACGCCCCATACTTCCCGAAAAAGTATGTGTTCTTTCAACACAATACTAAATCAACCATGATTTTTAGTTGCAAATAGAGGGGTTTCCTACTACTTGGAGCAAAAAAAAAAAAAAACAGTATTTTTTTTAAGACGCTGATATTCTAGGGGCTGGAGCAATAGCACAGTGGGTAGGGTGTTTGCTTTGCATGTGGCTGACCCGAGTTCGATTCCCAGCATCCTATAGGGTGCCCTGAGCACCGCCATGAGTAATTCCTAAGTGTGAAATGAGGAATAACCCCTGTGCATCACCAGGTGTGATCTAAAAGTAAAAAATAAATAAATAAATAATAAGAAGGCTGATATTCTGGCCTGCCTGGGAAGGCCAGGTAGTTTTGAAGCAGTAATCCCCAACATAAACACCATAAACAGAAAGGCCTAAACAAAGCTACTGTTATCTATAAGACAAGAGCTCATAGCAAATATACAAGAGCTTGGGAAAGATTCCGTAAGACAACTGGAAATAACATGACTTGGCAGAGCCTAAGAAGTGGCTAATTGGCAGTAAGGCAGCAACAGATTTTGCTAAAAGTTTGGAAAGAACTAAGTCTGCCAGGAATAGAAAAAGAATGCAATTCAGGGATATGGGAAAATATAGCTTAGAAGTGACAGTTAAAAAAACCTCAGTATCAGGCTGGACAAACAGTACAACAGGTAGGGCACCTGCCTTGCATGTGGCAGACCTGGGGTTGATCCTCAGCATCCCATATGGTCTCCCACGCTTGACTAGGAGTGATCCCTAAGCACGGGACCAGGAATCAGCCCTGAACACTGCTGGGGGCAGCCTCCCTGCCAAATACCTTAATATACACAAAACCTAGAAAGACAAAAAAGAGGTAAGGAGCCAGAGAGACAGAAAAGTGGTTAAGGCTCTTGCCTTGCATGTAGCTGACCAAATTCAATTCCTGGTACTAAGTATGGTACCCCAAGATCTTTTTTTTTAAATTTTTTATTAATGAATCACTATGAGGTACAATTACAAACTTATGAACTTTCATGTTTGCATTTCATTTATATCCCTCCACCAATGCCCATTCTCCTCAATCAATGTTCCCAGTATCCCTCCCACCACCCCCACCCCAACCCCCACCACCCCACCCTGCCTCTGTGGCAGGGCATTCCCTTTTGTTCTCTCTCCTGTTGGATGTTGTAGTTTGCAATAGAGGTATTTATTGAGTGGCCATCATGTTCGGTCTATAGTCTACTTTTGGCACGCAGCTTTCAACCTGAGTGTGTCCTCCCAATAGTCTCTACTAGATGTTCCCTTCTGATTTCTACCTCTTTTTTTAACAACACGCAGTAAAAATTTATTCATATTAATAACTCCATTTGTCATGGGGGTTGTTGCTTAGATGTATGTGATGGCACATGCATGCTGGCTCTCTGAGGTTACACGGGTGCTGGCTCTCTGAGGTTACACAGGGCTGGCTCTCTGAGGTTACACAGGGCTGGCTCTCTGAGGTTACACAGGTGCTGGCTCTCTGAGGTTACACAGGGCTGGCTCTCTGAGGTTACACAGGGCTGGCTCTCTGAGGTTACACAGGTGCTGGCTCTCTGAGGTTACACAGGGCTGGCTCTCTGAGGTTACACAGGTGCTGTCTCTCTGAGGTTACACAGGGCTGGCTCTCTGAGGTTACACAGGTGCTGTCTCTCTGAGGTTACACAGGTGCTGGCTCTCTGAGGTTACTCAGGTGCTGGCTCTCTGAGGTTACACAGGTGCTGGATCTCTGAGGTTACACAGGTGCTGGCTCTCTGAGGTTACTCAGGTGCTGGCTCTCTGAGGTTACTCAGGTGCTGGCTCTCTGAGGTTACACAGGTGCCAGCTCTCTGAGGTTACTCAGGTGCTGGCTCTCTGAGGTTACACAGGGCTGGCTCTCTGAGGTTACTCAGGTGCTGGTTCTCTGAGATTACACAGGGCTGGCTCTCTGAGGTTACACAGGTGCTGGCTCTCTGAGGTTATACAGGGCTGGCTCTCTGAGGTTGCGCAGGGCTGGCTCTCTGAGGTTACTCAGGTGCTGGCTCTCTGAGATTACACAGGGCTGGCTCTCTGAGGTTACTCAGGTGCTGGTTCTCTGAGGTTGTGCCGGTGCTGGCTCTCTGAGGTTACACAGGGCTGGCTCTCTGAGGTTGCGCAGGGCTGGCTCTCTGAGGTTACTCAGGTGCTGGCTCTCGGAGGTTGCACAGGTGCTGGCTCTCTGAGGTTACACAGGTGCTGGCTCTCTGAGGTTACACAGGGCTGGCTCTCTGAGGTTGCGCAGGGCTGGCTCTCTGAGGTTACTCAGGTGCTGGCTCTCTGAGATTACACAGGGCTGGCTCTCTGAGGTTACTCAGGTGCTGGCTCTCTGAGGTTACACAGGTGCTGGCTCTCTGAGGTTACACAGGGCTGGCTCTCTGAGGTTACACAGGTGCTGGCTCTCTGAGGTTACACAGGGCTGGCTCTCTGAGGTTACACAGGTGCTGGCTCTCTGAGGTTACACAGGGCTGGCTCTCTGAGGTTACTCAGGTGCTGGCTCTCTGAGGTTACTCAGGTGCTGGCTCTCGGAGGTTGCACAGGTGCTGGCTCTCTGAGGTTACACAGGGCTGGCTCTCTGAGGTTACTTAGGTGCTGGCTCTCTGAGGTTACACAGGTGCTGGCTCTCTGAGGTTACACAGGGCTGGCTCTCTGAGGTTACACAGGTGCTGGCTCTCTGAGGTTACACAGGGCTGGCTCTCTGAGGTTACTCAGGTGCTGGCTCTCTGAGGTTACTCAGGTGCTGGCTCTCTGAGGTTACTCAGGTGCTGGCTCTCTGAGGTTACACAGGACTGGCTCTCTGAGGTTACTCAGGTGCTGGCTCTCTGAGATTACACAGGGCTGGCTCTCTGAGGTTACACAGGGCTGGCTCTCTGAGGTTACACAGGGCTGGCTCTCTGACGTTACACAGGGCTGGCTCTCTGAGGTTACTCAGGTGCTGGCTCTCTGAGGTTACTCAGGTGCTGGCTCTCGGAGGTTGCACAGGTGCTGGCTCTCTGAGGTTACACAGGGCTGGCTCTCTGAGGTTACACAGGTGCTGGCTCTCTGAGGTTACACAGGGCTGGCTCTCTGAGGTTACACAGGTGCTGGCTCTCTGAGGTTACACAGGGCTGGCTCTCTGAGGTTACACAGGTGCTGGCTCTCTGAGATTACACAGGGCTGGCTCTCTGAGGTTACTCAGGTGCTGGCTCTCTGAGGTTACTCAGGTGCTGGCTCTCTGAGGTTACTCAGGTGCTGGCTCTCTGAGGTTACTCAGGTGCTGGCTCTCTGAGGTTACTCAGGTGCTGGCTCTCTGAGGTTACACAGGACTGGCTCTCTGAGGTTACTCAGGTGCTGGCTCTCTGAGATTACACAGGGCTGGCTCTCTGAGGTTACACAGGGCTGGCTCTCTGAGGTTACACAGGGCTGGCTCTCGGAGGTTGCACAGGTACTGGCTCTCTGAGGTTACTCTGGTGCTGGCTCTCGGAGGTTGCACAGGTGCTGGCTCTCTGAGGTTACTCAGGTGCTGGATCTCTGAGGTTACACAGGGCTGGATCTCTGAGAGAAAAGGTCGAGCGGTTGCGCTAGCGGCCGCGTGGCTCGGATGTGTCCCAGTCCCGAATCCTGGAGCCGTGTTAGTTGCTGCTCAGTGTCGCCGGGGTTCCATCCGGAGAAGGTGTGCAGGCGGCACCTCCTCCCCCCGGCCCCCCGGTGTTGCTGGCCCCGATTCGGGTCCGGAGCATTGTCCGGGCCGCGTTGCTCACCAGAATGCCTGCCGCTTCTCTGTGGATTGTGGCATCAAGATGGCGCCGGTACCCCAAGATCTTTCGGGAATGTTCCCTGAGCACAGAACCAGAAAGGAGTAAGCCTGAAGACCACCAAATGTGGCCCCAAAACCAATAAAATAATTTTCAAAACTTCCTCCCTGATGTGGGTTTTAGTCAAGTATCTGAAAGAAAAACATATCCATCGGGCCAGAGTTTAAGTCAGAAATGTTATTTTCCCTAGAAACCTCCAATGCTACAGGTTTTGTAGCTATGGTACCAAGTCCTTCAGAAAGGACCCAAAACTGTGCATATCCAGGTGCTAAAGTATAACAAAAATGAATATTTTAAAGGAAGGGGCACTCCTGGCGCAGGGGGCCATGTAGTATCGTTGATTAAACCCAGGACCCCCATATGCAAAGCATGCACTCCAGCTCTTCAGGCTATTTGTCTGAAAATAAACTTTTTAGAAACTTATTAAGACTCCAAGGAATAGGTTCAGACTACAGACAAACTCTGAAGGGCCCAAGTGAAGGGAACACCACCGGTTTCATGGTAAGTGAAGGATTACAGCTGAAATGATTGTGGAGATTATAGTCACAGAACAGACTTTACATGTTATAAACTCTAATGATATAGAAAAAAACATCACGAAGGTCTGAACGGAAGAGGACAGATGGTGGGTAGTAATGTCAATATGCTGATTTTCTCATCTGGTAGAGCAGAGGATAGAAAAGTACCAAAGCTGATACATCATAGGGCAGAGCTCTAAGTACATTTCAAAGTCTAAGAAATCCGTTGTGAAAAGCATATTACCAGGGGCCAGGTGAGTCTGGGAGGAAGATGAAGGGGAGAGGAGAGTTGGTCGTTTCTCATGGTAAGAGATGAACAGGTAGAGTTCAGATGTTTGGAAGAAGGGGTCCTGCTGTCTGTTGCTGGTGAGAAGAGATTCACCTGGCATACCTACACCTGTTGCTCAGGACAGAGACAAAGGGGGTGCTGTGTAGGCCAGTTTTGGAGGGGGGAGGCCTAAATGGAAGTGGCCACGCAGCCCAAGCCAAATTCCTTCCCAGATATTACGGACCACCTCTGTGACTGGCATCCCCTCCAGCTGCTGCTGACAACCATCATGCGTAAAGACCATCTGACATACCGAGAACCTTATCGCTTCCTCGAAACAGCCGAACTTGCTATCGCAGACTTCCCTGCTGCTAGAGTGTGGGCATGAGCGTGAAGCTCCAGTAAGCAAACAGGCAGGACTGCCCGTCCTCTGACGCAGCGATGTGAGGAGGTCAGCACGGGCACCCATCATGTAGCCTGAATTTTTATCAATTCTATGGAAGTGTTTTTTTCAGTGAGTGTTCTCTGTCATCCATTGAGCTATTTTCTTGTTGGTCATTTTTTGACTGCCATCCACTTTGTGTGGTCCAGTTCCTGGCCTGTTTGTGTGGGAGAGCTGCCACGTCCCTCTCTTGGGCTGGCACTTCTTGCAATTCCAGACACATATAAGTTCCTGATGGCCAGAGATGGTGTGTGTGCTTGAGTGAATTTCTCTGACCTTGACCCTCCCACTCTGCTGGAGATCAGCAGCTTAGCACTGTAGCACTGTTTTCCTGTTGTTCATTGATTTGCTCAGCGGGCACCAGTAACATCTCCATTGTGAGATTTGTTGTTACTGTTTTTGGCATATCGAATACACCACGGGTAGTTTGCCAGGCTCTGCTGTGTAGGCGGGATAGGGATACTCTCGGTAGTTTGCCAGGCTCTCTGAGAAGGATGGGGGTGGGGGGGTGGAAATCGAACCCGGGTCGGCCCCATGCAAGGCAAACACCCTACCCACTGAGCCATCGCTCCAGTCCATCAGCAGCTTAAGGTCTAATAGTGCCATCAAGTTCCCTCATCCTGTCTCAACAGCAGGCTGCTCCTATATGACAATCAGGGGTCTCCTTTCTGCTCTGCCTCCCCTGCTTCTTTTGCATCCCAAACCAGGTCCGGGGAAACTCCTGCTGCCAATTCCTAGTCCCTGTTGATGTAAGATTTATGGCCTGTCTGCCTGGAGTGGGCTCCTGGCTTCAGTCTGAGCCTCTGTGGGAGTTCCAGGAGTTGGAGTCTGCATGGATGTTACACTTAAATAGAAAGCCTCGCGAACAATGTTTAGGGTGAAAGGAACTTCTGAGTCACTTTGAAGTCTGTAGAAGAAGTGATAGCCATTCTGCAGCTTAAACCGCTTACGAGCGATTGATGCTGTCATAGCTGTTGCGTCTGTCTTTTCTCAGCCCTCCCCTCCCGATAAAACACTTCCCCACTTATACTACGGAAAGGGAATAACTGAACTTAAACTTGGAGAAGCACTTGCATGTAGAAGCTGTTCAACAATTGCCGGTTATTCTTACCAAGACGGTGCCATGAAAAGAAGGTGAGAAACACAAGTCAAGAAGCAAAAATACCAAGACTACGGGGGTCATAGAAACCTGGTCTACTTAGGAGTCAAACATGCTTCTGCCCCACTTCCTCCTACCGGGTATCTTGTTAGAGTTTGTTGCTAACCCACATCAGAAAAGAAGGTTCAGCTCAGAAGGCAGTGCTCAGGCCTCTGACTTACTGTTCCAGCTGGTACCTATCGTTCTCCAGAGCATTCTTCTCTTAGCCTTCATCATCTAACAACACAGTGACTGCCACACGTCATTCTCAGATGACCCATTTACTGCGGGCAGGTTGGGCAGAGGAAACAACCAGGAGCCATGTGAGCTGGGCGTGCAAAGCAGAAACAGCAGGCAGATCGCTCTGGAACGCAGGTGTGGAGAGAACTCTGGGTCAGCAGAGAGGGGCTTTGGTCTGTTATCAATGACATGACTTTGGTCTGCTATCGATGGCACGAGCTGGGTGGGGCTAATGAGTTCATGTAATCTGGAGCTGGAGGGAGGAGATGGCCAATTAGGAAACGCAGAATAGGACTGCCCTAGAACAGTGACCTGCCTGACAAATCTTTCCTTTGTTCATCACCAGGACACTGAGGCTTGGAGCGTGGGCGGGATCAGGGGTAGATCAGATGAGCTGTGTAGGACCTGCACGTCAGCATGGCATTTCTGCTCAGCCTGGCAGGAACTCTGCAGGGGAATCCCACGGGGACCAGCTTTAAACTGTTCAGAACATCCACTTACTTCCCAGGAGTGGGTGCTCTAGATGTAATTAGTTCAATTAACTTAAAAGGTAATTTTCACTCTGGGTAAATAGAGGAAAGGGATGATTATAAAATGAGTCCTACCCACAAGATAAGCGCGAACCGTCTTTCAGGCAGTGGGCAAAAGCCTAGCTTGGCCAATGAATGGAATCTAAGCTCCGTACCGATACATCAATAGGAGCTTATTTCAAAATAAGCACACCTTGAGTTTGATGCATTTTGATTTGGGGGGGACAATAAGGCAGCTTACCAGTGTTTTTGGTGATTTTAGATTATAACTTGCTGGGTAAGTTGAAATGCTTGAAAAATGGTTGGGGAAAACCATTTTTATTCATTAAGTTTTTTGTTTTGATAGATAAAATAACACATCTTTTAAAAGCAATGCTTAGTTCTTGTTTTGAGTGACAGCAAAAATAATTGCTTGTTTGAAATCTTTGAAATATGTTTCAATGCTTTTAAAATGACTTAAGAGCAAATGTGCCAATTTTACCCACTGCTTAAGCCATTCTGTGGTTGAAAGTTAGCTTCACTTTCAAGATTTATGGAATTACTTAATAGGCTCTTCGATTATGTCTTTTAAACTGCAGTCAGTGGCTATCCTTGGTGGACTGATTAGAATATTTGTCATACCTACAGCAAGATTTTACAAAGAAGATATATTACAATTGTATGTAATGCTTGATTCGACTCTAAAATTTTTTAATATAATGGAATTATGAAAACATTGTTTTATAGTAAGATTTCATTGGCGGATTTAGCCTGGAATAAATATGCTGAGAATTAGTTTTCAGAAAAGACTACCTTTCTCAATTTGAAATCTTTTCATTTTAATAGATATTGAAATAGATTTGGATGAGTTTCTAAAATTCAGACTCGATATCAGTCTCTAAGACTTCCTGAGTGACTGAAAATCATGGAATTCTAGAATTCCTTGATGCTAGATACTAGTTTGTTGTTCACAGCCTATGACAGAGACATCCTTTCAGACAGAGAGCCTTTCTGTGTTAACTGATACAGTTATCTGTATTAACGGTTTAGTCTGAACACTGTGAGATTGACTTGTCCGACATCGTCATTTCACAGATGCGTTTCAGAGGCACAGAGAAATAATACGATCTGCTGTAAGACCACACAGATCACCGGGATTTGAGTCTAGTCTCTTTCGGTTCCAACATCAGGAGCCAAGTTCACAGACATCTCACTAGAAGTACGCTAGCCAGACTATGTCCCAGGCACTTGGGTAAAACAAAGCCTTTGTGCCACGCTTTCCAAAAAAGGAAACTCATCAGAAGTAGGATATGTTTTCAGGGGGGTGAAAAACGGATCCTCAAAGATCATTTTCTCTAACCACCCAGCCCATGAGCGGGCTCTCTGGCAGTGCACAGGCTGCCATGGAGATGGGGAGAAATAGCTGAGCAGAGGCATCTCTGTAATGAGCTGCTCGGGGACAGAAACTGTGCCCTCTGTTTAGGTTAAACATGTTAGACCAGGCTTTTATTATATTTACTGCTGGGTCTTAGGATCTGGGATTTGGCCCATGTTACTTCCAAATCCTTATATAATGAGCAGTATTACCTCAGGTTTCTCCCATTATCGCTGTAAATACAAAACACACAAACACAAAAGCATCTGCTCAAGGATCAAATTACTAGGGAAATGGGAAGGACTTTTAAAAAAATTGTTAGATTCGAGGAATAATTACTGTAGGCATGAGTCTGGCCAGATCTTAAGAGAAAACGCAAGTAGTTTGGAAAAATTTCAGGGACATAGTGAAAATCAGTTCAGCTTTGCATGGGTCAGCTTTAGAGCAATATTTAAAGGGTGTAATGGCATATGTAAGTGGTTTCATGGAGAAGGAGAGTTTGTGTGCTTTCTGTTACCAAATTTGTTGATGGGTACAGGTAGGAGATAAATTGGAGGGCTCAATAAACAATAGATACTGTGATAGATTACATCATATTGAAGACAGATATCAAATCTGTAGTGGTCTTAATTTCATGTGTTGAATTTATTGTATGTACAAGGTATTATGTGAGCTGAGAGATTATGTCAGGAAATAAAATAAAGCTCCATACAACAGGTAACCTCTGAGCGTGAGTAGGAATTTTGTGGAATGTTGTCTGGGGTGCCTGTAATGGAGCGAGAAATAAACTTTTCTGTTTTCTACAATCAGAAAGAAAGCCACTGGAGACAATTTCTGCTTTCTCTCTCAGCTATCCTTCATCGTGGAATATAGTGATTTACCTAATGGTTGGCTCTGGCATAGAAAAACTGGATTGTGTGTCTCTCAAGTCATTGCTTCTCTCCTCTTGGGGGAAGGCCCTTTCTCCATTCACAAAATTTAATATTGGAGCAGGAGCACTTCATACGGGAGACCTGTGGTTGTCCACACTGCCTGTGGCGGGTGTGGACCTGAACAGTTCTGGAGGTAGGTAGAACTTTCTAGTTCTTGAACTCCATGGCCCGCTGAGCTGCCCTAGCGTGGGCTCTGTTCTTCAGTGTCAGCCCATTGGCTTGAAAGTGGATTCTTGATTCTCTCTCTGCTTCCTTTTGCATTTCATCACATCAGTCACGTGGGTAACCATTATAGGGCACATTTGGGGTCTCTCAAATCCGAACCTAAACATAAGGGATGGGCATTTCTGACAGAAAGAATAGTCATGTCAAAATAAATAGAACTGAAAGAGCTCGGGATTCAAAATGGCTGCAAAGAACATAGTGGAGAGGACCGGGGAAGAAAGGGCCAGATTCTCCTGGAGCACCCTGGGCCTCTGCGTATTGATCTCTGCTCTGGGAGGCCATGGCACTGTGTACTGACCTCTCTACCATCTTGTGGGAGGGGGTGGCAGTGGTTTTCCCTGTATCCTCTCCTGCATCTAAAAGGAGTTGTTGAATTTTCAGCCTCTTCAGATTTTCACTTCTTTTTGAATGGAGAGGCAACTTCAAAATCTCTTAGATGCAGAACCAGAAACATAATGACACCCCCCAAAAAAAATGGGAGAGATAGTACAGTGGGTAGGGTGTTTGCCTTACGTGCGGTCAACCAGGATTCGATCTCTGGAACTGCGAATGAGCCCCTGAGCACTACCAAGAGTGATTCCTGGGTGCGGAGCCAGGAATAAGCACTGAGCACAGTCAGATGTGCGCCCCCCCAGGCAAATAAATGAATTAATATTTATATTTAAAATATTCAAAATAAGTAAAAAAATTTACAGAGATCTGTTGTCTATCAGCTGTTTTGTCCCAGTGTCAATTTTTTGGGTTTTGACAGTGTGTTGGAATCCATGTAAAATGTCATCTATGCTGGAAGTCTGATGCAGAACACACAGAAGCTCTATGCTAGATTTTGCAACTTCTTTCCACTCTGCAGCTATTTTAAAAGGTTTGTCTCATTCTTAAAAAGTGCATGAAATAAACAAACAAAACATTCGCAACACAGGAAGGATAAAAATATGAAACCTTGATATATAAAAAGCTTACCAATCATTGAAGAAGGCTGTTGTAGTGGAAAGTGGGAAAAAGACATAAAGAACATAGGTAGCTAAATTTATGAAAGACTTGCTCAGAGCCACTGAGAAATAAGAGATAGCAAATAGAAGACCTACCAGCTTCGATTTGTCGACCTGGTAATGAGAAACAATGAACACAATGATCCCAAATATTGCATCCCAGTGGGCAAGTGCCTGTTCCATCTATTGCTAGAAGGACTAGCTGGCGTGATTTTGTAAAAAGCCAGTTGGATAACCCAAAAAGTCACAAAGCATTGCAAGGTCACATGTGGACTTTGTTTTAGGGAACAAAGATGTGTGCACACACAGGACTGGCCAGCAAGAGCCAGAGAATGGCAGGATGGGAGATGCGTGCTGAAAGTAGACTATAGACCGAACATGATGGCCACTTAATACCTTTATTGCAAACCATAACACCCAAAAGGAGAGAGAGAGTAAAAAGGAATGTGCCTACCACAGAGGTGGGGGTGGGGGGCTGGGGAGAGGGGTGGGGGATAGCTGGAGGGATGCTGAGAATATTGGTGGTGGAGAATGGGCACTAGTGGAGGGATGGGTACTCGGCCACTTTCTGATGCTGTGCACACTCTTGGGGTCCCAGCCAGGCTGGTTCTCACCTCCCTGCCAGTCTCGTGGGTAACCATGACAGGGCACGGCAGCAGGGACACCCGGTGCCGAGACGCTCTGGGCAGCTGAGTGTGCTGGAGTGAGGCTGCGTCTTTTTTGCTTGTTTGCTTGTGGGTCACACTCAGGGGTGGTCGGGGCTTACTCCTTAATATGCACTCAGGAGCCACCTCTGGCAGGCTCTGGGAACCAGAGGGGATGCCAGGGATCAAGCCTGGGTTGGTAGAAGGCAGGACAACAGCCCTACCCACCGTACTATCACTCCAGTCTGAGGCTGTGTCTTACGAATCATCTCGCCAATGTAGGCGGTGGGCAGCTGTGAGGAACCAGCTGACATCCTCGATTCCAGGCTTCGGTGCTCAGTTTCTGCTGGTCACTTCTGTTGAGTGTAGTTGTGCACACCAGCCAAGGTGTAGAAACAGCCTGAGAATCCTTTGATGGGTGAAGAAGGAAAGAAAAATATGTGCATGGTGGAATTTTATGTCATCATGAAAAAGAAGGGCTTTCTACGAAGCATTTAAGTTAGGCTGGGAAAGACAAGTACTCTCGACCTAAAAAAAAAAGCAGCATAAAAATGCTCACAGAGAACAGAAAATACTCCAGAGAGCATAGTGATGGCTACAGAAATGAGCAGACACAGAAGGTGGGCAAAATGGATGCAGGAGTCAAGCATGCACATTTGCAGTTGGAAAATCGGTCACGAGGCTGTGTGCACGGTGAGAGGACTATCGTGATGACACACTGGCGCGTGTTTGAAAGTGGCTCAGATCTTAAAAACATCATCACACGCAATTTGAACTATGGTGATGGGCTTTACCCAGATTTACTGCGGCTTTAACTAGCAAGTCCTCATGCACACCTGAATGGAATATATCTCCATGCCACTGAGGCGACTGGAAGGGTGAGGTGGGAGAAGGTTGCAATTACAGAGAACAGCATGCTGGAGTCAGCGGGACCTCATTGTGAGGTACCATCGTTCAATTTTTAGCAATTTTGAGGCATTTGGGACTTTCAACTTTTTTGTCTTAATTACGCACTAATCAAAGGACATGCTGAGTCATTTCAGTTAGTTTCTTTTCTCTGTCCCACACATAGCAGTGCTCGGAGTTTGCTCCTGGCCCTGTGCTCAGGGGTTACTCCTGGCAGTGCTCGAGGGACCCTGTGTAGTCCCAGGATCTTCTCTTGCAAGGCAAGTGCTTGAACCCTCATCCTCTCTTCCCTTCTGGCCCTTCTTTCCCTCCTTGGTTTGAATCCGAGCCCTGATACATGTAAAACAAACAAGTTTTGGGAGTTTTTAAAGCTGGCTGTGAAGTAGTCATTGTGAAAAATATTAAATCAGATGACCTTATGAATAAAATAAATTCTATTACAAATAGTGATAACTAACAGTCAAAACTGGTTGTTTTCCAGTTCATTTACAACCTTTTGTCATCATTGATGTTTTCTGGTTTTGTGTTTTTGTTTTGGGCCTCACCCAGCTGTGCTCAGGGCTTATTCCTAACTTTGTGCTCAAGCATCACTCCTATTTGGTCTGGGAAACTATATAGGAGGGCTCAGGAATTGAACCCAGGTCAGCCCACAAGCAAGCATTCTCACTGTTGCACTATCTCCAGCCCCCTCAGGTTTTTAAATATAAGTTTTAGGGAGCCCAACCTCATGGTGATCATTCTTGAGGCAGTGCTTAGGGGCCGTGTCGAGTCAGAAATGGAGTGAGTGACTCCTGAACGCAAAGCCTGCCTTCCTGCCCTTTGTGTCTTCTCTTCTGTGTCTTTGAGGTTCTGTCTTCTGCGGTATCTGGGGTGTGGAAACACGGAATAAAGAGCCGGCCTGCTGGACTCTTCCCAGCTTTACAACAAATGCCAAGTCAGTAGCTTGAGGCTGGTCCTGGAAGAAGCATTTATTTATGCCACAGAAATTGATAAGTGATGTAAGTGAGAAGTTTCACAGGACTTTCCAGAACACCACAGCTCTCAGAGAGAGAGAGAATTTGACCAGACATAGAGGCCCATGGGAGGGGATCTGGCTGACTGTTCTTTGTTTTATATGGACAGGGAAGCCAACACTGGCTAACTCACACCCTCTCCCTTACAGGAGATGAAGGAAGGAGAGTGTGAGGGCCTTAATCCTAAAGGAGGGGACCAGGAAAAGAAGTAGGGGACATGGGAAAATCAAAGTGTCATCCAGTCCTGGGACCTGCACACAAAGACAGATGGACCCAGAGTGGGGACAGGAGATGCCTTGGTTGCCCCTGGACACCAGATCCCAAGAACTAAGATGAGTTAAGGGACATAGGATGTTCCAGTGAGTAGCGTTAGAGTGCACAAAATCACAGATACCAAATATGCATCTATGTGTCTGCCATGTGCTAATGTATGTGCACGCATGTGTCTGTGTGTGGTGAGATGAATGAAGCTGGCACTATACAAATCTTATATCTTGCATTTCTGCAAAAACTAAAGTCTGAGTTTTTGTGTATTCCATAAGAGCAAGGATCATTTGACTAAGCCCAAGTGTCAAATAAGGTCCTATAGTTGCTTCATCCCTTGCATTGAAGTTAATCTATGTCACCAACTCCTCTCCCCTCCCGGCCTTGCAAAACTAGAAAGTTATCAGGAGTTGCCCCATGCAGGTGCTCTGTGGATTTGTGAACCAGTGATTATAAAGAAAAAGAGAGTCACTGAGTCCCCCCGGGAAAAGATGTATGAGAATGTAGTCAGGTTAACTGCAATGTCAATGCTGTCACTTATAAAAGACATTTTTTTAAATTGTTACTTTGGAATTGCCGGGGGAAAATTTCCTGGAAGGTCTTCAGCCTCCTGTGGCTCTCTAAGAAGGATGCTTCGTGTCTTCCGCGCCTTTGACTGGAGTCTTCAGCTCCTTGTCCTGTGTCACTTATTTCACAGTCTCACTGTCTCACCCAACCCCATCCTCTGCAGTTTTGAATGTATTACTTCTTCCCTTGGCATGTTCTCTGTTGAATTCCTTCCTTCTTTCAGTCCATTTATTCGACTGATTTAGTTTAATACGTTGAGAGAAGTGCTATGATTGGTGTTAATGAAGCCACATCCAGTTGTGAGTCACTGGTGGTATAAGCTGGAATCAACATCTTCCTTCTCCCTGGGACCGTGATTCTGAACTTACTTCTGCCTGCAGTGCTCCTCGTGGCTATAGGTAAAATCCTGCCTCTGCAGCCTGCGCCCTGGAAAACAGTCTGCCGGAGCTCTCCGAGCACAGCCCTGGAGCACTCCGCCTCGCACGCACCTCTTTTTTCCAAGCGCAAAATCCTCGTATTAAAATGTCTCAGGGTTGTTGGGTGCCAGCGACTGGCATGTAGTGACTGACTTGGTGGCTCAAGGCACACGTGGAAAGTAGAGGGTGCAAAAGTAGAGGGTGCAAAGTGGCTGGAGTGTGGGGAGATGGGGGTCAAGACGTTGCTAAGGGGTCAAATACATGCTCTGTCTGGATGGGATCCTGGCTCCCGTCTCAGCACCAGAAAACAAACAAAGGAAAACAAAGTGAAGAGGCGGCTTGTGCCTGAGAATGTGCATGGAATTACTGTGCCGGACATTCTCGGTGCAGGTGCTCAGCTGATCCCAGGGAAGAGTGGTGGTCCTGCCCCCCTTCACTGTGGGCCCCCCGCAGATGGGCCTTATCTCCTGCTGAATCAGTCAACCCTCACACCACACACACACACACACACACACACAGATACACACACACACACACGCACTGGGGATACTAACAGTAGAACTTGAAGGGAAAATTGATTTAGATTCATTTAAAATGTAGATTATATTCTTAATTTTGCACCAAATATTCTTGGACTGGAGCAATAACACAGCGGGTAGAGCGTTTGCCTTGCACGCGGCCAACCCGGGTTCGATTCCTCCGCCCCTCTCGGAGACTCCGGCAAGCTACCGAGAATATCCCGCCTGCACGGCAGAGCCTGGTAAGCTCCCTGTAGCGTATTCGATATGCTCAAAACAGCAACAACAAGGCTCACAATGGAGACATTACTGGTGCTCGCTCGAACAAATTGATGAACAACGGGATGACAGTGCTACAATGATGTATTCTTGGAGGGAATTAGCATATATCAATTCTTAGATATCTCCAGCAACTTTGAAATATTACTATTGTATAAGGAAAAGTAACATACACATGAAAGAAAAATGCCAACAGGGCATTCATTGCATTTGAGTTCCTTTTATTTTTTTTATTTTTATTTTTTATTTTATTTTCATTTTGGGTCACACCCGGCGATGCACAGGGTTACTCCTGGCTCATGCACTCAGGAATTACTCCTGGCGGTGCTTGGGGGACCATATGGGATGCTGGGAATTGAACCCGGGTCAGCCACGTGCAAGGCAAATGCCCTACCCGCTGTGCTATCTCTCCAGCCCCTATTTGAGTTCCTTTTAGATGGCACAGTTTTGGGAGTGGATTGGGGCCACACTTGATGGTGCTCAGTGGCTATTGCTCCTGGGTTGCTTCCGGAGTGCTTGTAAACCATACAGGGGACACGCAGGCATCAGCCACACACGAGGGAAGTGACTTAATCTCAGTGCTACGTCTTCAGCCCTTGGATAACACTTCTTTTTCAGTTGCAGTTATCAGTTTACCCGCTTGCATTTGGCCTGGCTTAGTAGAAACAAGTGCCTCTCCTTTCTCAGTGAAAGAAAGCCGGTTCTCCCACATGTCACAAAACAGAGAAGCGGCGTCTGTGGTCACGGCTTATGTGCAAAAGTGGCCTATTGGTGATTTATTCCCTGGATAAAGTCCAGATCCAGAGCACGAGTCCCTGCAATGTAGCTGGAAGGATCTGATTTAAAACCCCAAATCTGCCCACCGGCCAGGTGACGCTGGGACTCAGGCCGGCATGGAAGGATCAGTGGGTGTTGTAGAGTAGAGCAGAGGAGTCAGGAGAAATTGTCGGATGGACAGGGCAGCCCTGGGCAACCCTAACCCTGTCTCCACCATCAAGTCCACTGGGCCCACGGCGGTAGAGAGAAGGAGCAGGCAGGAGGGTCCCCCATGTTCTGCCTTCCTGCTATGCACTTAGCTGGGTTCCCTGCACTTAGCTCCATCGCTGCTATGCAGGGGAGAGGGGAGTGGGGGGAGGGGCGGGGCGCTGTGTCAGAGCTCCATCATCCATCCCTACAAAGGAAACAGATTTTAAAAGCCGCAAGAAGGATTTATGACTTCAGGGACCTTTGCGCATCCTTTTATTAGCCTAGTACATCACTTCTCTCCCATCTTTATGCTGACAACATGCGTCAGCCCTTCTCTGGGTTTCTTGTCAAAGTGGGCAACTATATAAAATGAGCAGATGGGAGCCGCAGCCAGGGCTGATGGATTCCCGTGTCTGCCGCGCACAGGGCCTGGTTTTATTCTGCTAAGAGGTTCTCTGAAGCTCTCTGCCAGGGAGGGGACCTTGGATTTGTCTCTGGCAATGACGTGTTTCTCAAGAGTTTTATTGTTTTCCTTATCATGGTCTTCCCAGGAGCATAAATCAGCAGGTGAAGAGAAGAGCTTGCTAGCCCACAGAGTTTCCCAAAAGTTATTTGGGAGTTTAGTTGTGATGGAGGTGACTCACCTCCCCAGCCTGGAAGGGGAGCAGCCCCCCCAGCTTACAGAACTGTGTGTTTCTGGCTGGGTCTCCATCCCTAGCTTTCCTGGTGAATAGCCAGGTTAGAAGAGGCCGCAGACACACGGTCACCTCTGCAAAGCCTTCTTTGATTTTCCAAGATCAAATTAATTTCTCCTTCTGAATTTTCTTTTGTTTTCTATTTTTTTTGGGGGGGAGGGCACTCCAGGCAGCGCTTGGGGTCACTCCCAGCAGTCTAAAGAGACCATGTGGTGTTGGCACCAAATCAGGCCCCTCAATTACAAAGCATGTACTCTAATCCTATGGGCTATTTCCTGCCCCTTTATATTCTGAAAATCAAAATAATAGATATTAATGTATACATATATACAAATATACACATGTGTATACATATGTACTTACAGATGTGTGTATATATATATTAGGTACACAATATAACAATTTAATAATTTTGTTTGTACTTCAAACTATTCACAATAAGTTAAATCTATCACCTTACATGGTTACCAAACACCTTTTTCCTTGTGATGTGAACTTTTGCCTTTATTTCAAACAAATTCTGGTTCAGAGGGAACAATAGTCTTGGGACAATGATCCCCATTTCTGCAGACTTGATGTGCTTGCTTTGCACTTGCTCTGGATTGGACTGAAGTTCCACAAAGGGAGTGTCCACAGAGACTTACTGTTGGGCAGCTGTGATGTTCCACGCTCCTGTGGTAGCAGGAGATTCAAGCAGATGCATTCTTCTGTCCACACCAGTTGCGTGTTCACATCAGACTATACTTCTTGGATAAAGATAACAAACGACAAAACGTCTCAAAGGAAAACAAAGTCACAGCTCAAAGATCAAAGCAGGAAGAATTTTGAATTAGAGGCAGCAAACCATACCACCAGCTGTGGAACCCTTCTGTGGGACTGCTCAGTTCCCAGGTCCGCAAAGACAGCCAAGAGCCAGTCCTTCAGTTTTCATTCATCTGATGAGGTATTACTGGTGGCAGAAAGGATGAAGGCATGTCCTTCAGCCCAAACAAACAGAAAGCCAAGGAACCTTGGTTTGAATTCTCATGGGTGTGATCCCTGGTCTCACGTTCATACCTACTCAGTATTGTGATAACTAAATCATGCCACCTAGAACCATCAGTGGATTTTGTCGTTCAAAATCAATCATCAGTGTGTGGACTATAAAAAGTCCAAGTGCTCTCCTTGTTTATTTATTTATTTTAGTTCTCCCAAGTGGTGATTACGAGGTCTGGAGGGTCTCACCAGCAATTCTTTGCCAACTGGGGTGGTGGTTTGACATACAGACCTGAGGATGTGGCATTGCTCTGGCCCTGCAGTGAAGTGGGTTATCTGGGCTACCCCAGCAGTGCCTGGGAGGGGGCTGGAGTGATAGCACAGTGGGTAGGGCGTTTGCCATGCACGTGGATGACCCAGGTTCAATCCCCGGCATCTCATATGGTCCTCCAAGCACAGCCAGGAGTAATTCCTGAGTGCAAGAGCCAGGAGTAACCCCTGAGCATTGCTGGGTGTGACCCAAAATGAAAAACAAACAAACAAACAAAGCAGTGACTGTGGGGTAAGGGTGGTTGCAGGGCTGCTCCTGACACTTCTCAGAGAGACATATGGTGCCAGGAATTAAGCCTGGGCTGGATGCATGCTGGGCCTGTTCTAGCGCCTGTACTATCTGCTGTACAGTGCTAACCATTCTATTATGTCCCACCCAACTCACCCTCCTCCACTGAGCACCTGACCTAAGTATTTGGCTGCACTTTCTCTATTTCTCAGTACCTGCTTCCCTGATGAGCAGCCTTGTTGGACCTTCTCCACAATCTCAGGAGAGGCTGAGGGTCGTTACTCTCTTTGCATAAGGAGGAAGCTGAGACTCAGAGGCACACAGTGACTTTCCTTGGTGACTGTCCTGTCAAAGGTAGAGTCCAACCTGGAGCTCTTTCACAAGTCACCCTAGGAGCAGAAAGGCAGATAAACATCTCAGGGAATATGGACAAGACCCAGGAAGAGAGATCTTGGCTCACCAAAGAATGATGAGAGGATATTGGCTCATCAAAATGTGGTGCTCAGATTTCTTTCCATTACTAGAGTGAGTCGATGGGAATAAACTGTGACTGTGGTCATGGAGACTTTAAGGACAGCTCCGCCATGAGTAAACTGGATACACTTGGCAACTCACTTCTGGACCCCCAAAACCTCAAATGCAAAGAACGGTCTTTATGCTTCCCCTGGAGGACTGAGTTTACCAGCTGAGAAATCTTCCAGGGCTCGGCATTGTTCTTTCTCTGTCCATGGTGGTCACTGTCCAAGGCTAAGACCGCAGAGCCTAAAGTAAATTTAGACTGAAGCAAACACCTGGGCAAACACATTCCATTGACTCAAGCTCACACACATTCTGTTACTGCTCTTATCCTGACACAGGCATTTAGATACAAAGAGAAGACCCCATTAAGTGCTATAATTTATACCAAAGATGTACTCAGTGTGTGGGGGCCAGGATATGGCAGTCTTCAGACAAGACCAATTTAGACATTGTGAAGTCATTGGGAAGTATGAACTAATGAGCAGTTAGGTCATACTTAGTAGATTTAAAATAATTATAAATTTCTAAAACAAATGTATTATATTTGGGGCTGAGGAGATAGTATACAGTGGTTAGGGTAGTTGCCTTGCATGTGGCTGACCTGAATTTGATTCCCAGCCCAGATGGTTCCCCAAACCCTTCCAGGAGTAACTCTTTAGTGCAAATCCAGAATTGAGCCCTGGACACCACTGGGTGTGGTCCAAAAATCAAAGAAAAAAAAGCCTCAAACATTTTTATTACAGTTTAGGTAACTATAGTTAGGTAATTACAGTTTAGGTAACAATGGTGAGAAGAGTTACCTCCACCAATGTCTTTTTATTAGTTCTATTTCACCTCTTTATTCTTCCTCCTCACTCCCTGCAGGCTTGGTAATCTGAGTTCTCTAATTTAAGGCCAAGGGTTTGTTATTGCTCAATACTATGTATTCCCTTGTTTAGTTTTTCTATATACCACATATAAGTGAGATCATCTGGTACTTGCCCTTCCTCTGACTTATGTCGCTTAGGTAGATGACTCCTCATTCTATCCAAGTAGTAGCAAACTGATGATTTTTTATTTGTATATCTGCATAGTATTCCATTGTATATCTGTGTATATATACATATATACTACATACTTATATAAATGCACACACATATATACACACATGTATTTCACAACTTCTTTACCCATTCATTTGGGTTGTTTTTATATCTAGACAACTAAATCAAGCACTGCCATGAACATAGGTATCCATATGTCTTTCCCAATTAGTATTTTTATATTTTGAGGGTAGATGCCAAGAAGTGGAATCTCTGGGTTATGTAGAAGCTCTATTCTTGTTTTTTAAGGCATCTCCATATCATTAATTTCTTTAGTACTATAATAACATTGATTTAGATGAACATTTATAATACGGAAAATGTATGATTTTTTAGCTATAATTAACATCTTCTAATTAGTAAGAATTGCCAAGTACTTTTATGTCGTGGCTCTATTATAGACAAATGCAGCTGGATGAAAGTTCACAAAAAGGAACAGCTTGTGTTTTATGCTAAATTTGCCTTTAATGGATTAAAAAATATTCACTGGTATTATAAAAAGGCACATTTGAGCCATCAATGTTGTCGAATTTGAATAGTCCAAATTCCTTAAACCTTATGGGCAAAAGCATTCATTTAGGAGATACACAATAGGAGAGAAAGTGAGGCCATGAATTTGTCCATCTGTTTGTTGAGTTGTGTAGGTCTTAGTCCTGGCTTGGGTATTATTCCTTTAGCATCACAATATAAAATTCCATATTTTCATGTTCGTTTCTAGTAAATGTTAGTCCTTACTAACCAGAGAGGCATTTAGGCGATTGCTGAGTATGAAAATTGCTGACATTTTCTGAATTTCAAATGACAAATGAGATGCTCCTGTCAGTTTACTGTGTAACTCCGTAGCATATGGTGCTTCTGCTGGTGGGTGTTATTTCAAAGTTTGCAAATCACACCATGAGAAAGTCCCTCTGGTGGGCTCCTGGAACACTTAGCAACTGTGAATCTGAAGTGACAGTATAGAGGGAAAGGACTAAAAAATAACTTTAACTTTTTTGGTTTTTTTTTTGACAGAGAATGCAGTACAAAGTGAATGATAAATTAATACCGGGAGGTGGAGGGGCAAGACACCAATCTAGCAAAAGCAAAAAACAAGACGCTGTTTTCCGTTTATAGTCAAACCACTGTTATCTAAAATTTTTTTTGGTTTTTTTTTTTTCGGGGGGATGCACACTGAGTGTATGGGGGCTATGGGCATGCAGTGCTCACAGACCATGCTGTGTCTGTGAACATTGAATCCAGACCTTCTGTATGTGGAGCATGTGCTCCGTCCTTTCAGCTAGCTCCTCAATCCTACTTCAAGTCTTCAAGCAGTGGGTAGTGTCAGCTTCCAGAGCAGGGCTCAGAATTAAGGCTGGGCTAGCATTAGAATAACTGTCAGCTGCACTGGAGGGGAGAAATGGACAGGTGACTGCGGCAAGGCAGAGAGCAGCATGTCAAAATTCTATCTACACCAGAAGTCACAAAAGGACGCCAAACAGCGAAGATGTAAAAAGAAAATCTGAATGTTTCAATGAGGTCTGTTTAAAACCTCTTCTCCCATTTTGTTCCTTGCTATTGATTTTAGTGTCATCGATTTCATATTTTTTAAGGTTTTTTTTTTTGAGCTATAGCACAGCGGGTAGGGTATTTGCCTTGCACATGGCCAACCCAAGTTTGATTCCTCAATCCCTCTTGGAGAGCCCGGCAAGCTACTGAGAGTATCCCGCCCGCATGGCAGAGCCTGGCAAGCTACCCGTGGCGTATTCAATATGCCAAAACCAGTAACAACAAGTCTCGCAATGGAGACATTGCTGGTGCCCGCTCGAGCAAATCAATGAAAAATGGGATGACAGTGCTTTTGTTTTTTTATTTAAAGTTTTGGGGCCAGGCTTTACTTCTGGCTCTGAGCTCAGAGAAGGCTCCCTGAGGGAGGCTCAGGGAGCATAAGGGTGCTGGGAATCAAATCTGGGTTGCTCACGTGCAAGTGCAAGGCAAATGCCCTACCTGCTGTACTGCCTTCCAGGTCCTCAAGTGGTTTTGCTTTCTTCAATAATGACCATGTTTGAGTATTTCTGCCTATGGCCCAGCTACCATTCGACTCAAAGAAAACACTGTAGCTGGTGCTCCTGGAACCAGTCAGCCAGATGCACTGTAAGTAGTTCAACCAACTGTCCTAAGGGCCAGGACTTACTTTTCTGTATGCTCCTTCTTGGAATTCGGAAACTTTCCATTGTGTATCAATCCCACAATTTCGTTTATGCCTAAAGAGTACAGGAGAGAGAACCAGAGCAATAGCACAGTGGGTAGGATGAATGCCTTTAACTTTCTTTCCTTGCGCTCACTCATCCACTTTGAGAGGCACTATTGTTGCTCCAGTTTAAATTTAAATTTTGCAGCACCCTCTCTTGGAACATAGTTGGGTTTAAGAGTGACACATCCAAAGGGTGAACTGGTCAGTTCGTAGAATCTCAATAAAAAACTATAAAAAATCAATTAAAAAAAATCCTCAAACCTTCCCTTTCTCTCAAGGCTGCTGGACTTCTCGAAAAGGGTCTATGCGACAGCCCCCAATGAGAGCAGTGGGGGTGAGAGCCTTGGGCAGAAGAGAGAAAGCCATTTACCCTCATTTTCCTGCCCAGTCTTATTTGCAGGAGATCTGGGTGCACTTCTTGAAACAGCAGCATAGGACCGTGGGACCTCTTGCCAACAGACTCTAGATTTTCTTAGCCATGTTTGAGCGAGTTTCTGTTCTGTACGATCCAATGATTTTGTGCTTCTTCGAGGATTTCCATTTCACCCCAAGTCTCTCTGACTGGCCCCAGCTCCCAATGTTTCCTCTCTTATTCCCCCTCAGTGGCCATCCTGTCATCACAAGACCAGAGAGGCAAAAGGTGAAAATAAGGTGCCAGGACTGCTTACACCCAACAAGACTGGGAGAGACTTTTATCATGGGTGTTTTCTATGCACTCTTCTTTCAGGGGTTTGGCATATGGGTCTCCTAAATGTTTATTTTCCCTTTGCTTCCATTTGTTCTGAAAATGCTATTGCAAGTATGGTTTTGAGATTTTATTGGGGATACCAGTGGAAATCTGGTCTTCCACGAATGTGTTGTTCCCTGAGGAGTATGCCCTTTATTCGGGGAAATGTGCCCTGCAACTGTGAGTCCCGCTCACTGCTAACAGACATGATGTTTCATTTGTGGCCACCCCTGGAAAGGGTCTACGGGATGGCCAAGGTTGGTGGGGAAACATGATTTCCGGTGTTCTGTCATGCTTCCGGGAGAGAGAGAGAGAGAGAGGAGCACTTGAATGGGAGGTCTCAGAAAGAAACTCTCTCCCAGTGTGGGTGGGCATTGTTTAATCTCCTACTGGTGGAGAAACCAAGGAAGAGGTGGAGAGAGGGCAAGTTCCTTCCCTGCTTGAGCCAGGGAGCCATCTTCTCCCTTTGGATACTCAGGTCTTGGGACAGAAGGATGCATCTGCCTCGCTGGGTCTCCAGCCTGTAGACGGCAGAGTGTAGACCTTCTCCTCCTCCCCATGGTGGTCACAGTCTGCTAATCTCTCTGGCTTTTTCTCTCTGTCTTTCTCTGCATATACTAGTGATTCTGATTCTTTGGACAAAGCATTAATCGGGACTAATATACCCCCAATAGACTTAGAGCAGTGCCTGACTAGTTGGAAGTATGGGCATTTGTTATCCTTGGTCTAGTTGTCCAAGGGCCCTTTCCTTCCTCTCTGAGGGCATTCCTGCTTTTGTTAGATTCAAACTTCCCAAGCTTATTCTTTAACGCCTGTGGAAAGATGTCATTATTGAGTAAGTTTGGTTTGCAGCAGCTGTCTGAGTTTCTATTTTTTTTTCCTTAAAAGAAATGGTTATTAGGCTTACTATATCTTATTTGTTTGCAATTTCTTTCTCTATTTCTCTAAAAAATAAAACAGTCAAAACTTCTATAGATTTTGTGTGTGTGACACTTTCTAGCCCATAAAGAATTGCTTACCAAAGATTTTAATAGAACTAGAAAGAAATTTATTTTCCAACAGTTTACCTTTTTTTCCAAGAATCTTCAGTAAATGAGAATGCAGGTCTCAAGATAAAGGAGACAATTGTTTATAGTAATGTTCAACACAATACAAATAGTCAAAGGGCGCAGCTGTCTATTTGAGGGGTTTTCATTTAATATCAAAGTGTCATAGCAAAGAGGAGGAAATTTTTTAAATTTATTTTTTTAAAGCATCTTGTACAGAATCCAACAGAGAGCCATGACAGAAAATATTAGATTGTATGATACTTTCGGGCGAGTCTATAAACTTTTCTTCTTTCTTTGGTTATGTCACCAGTCTCAATAAATGTTGAAAGGAAAAAACTACTATTGATCCTACCCTTAAAACATTTGACATGGAACTTTCCCTTCAACATATAATCAGCGTATTTCTTCAGAGTAGCAGGATAAGCAGAAGCTGCTCGACATTCATAACAATGCTCTCATTTAAGAGTAAATAATACTAGAAGGAAGCAGCGAGAAGCCATTGTGTGCAAGCCACCTTGCTATTCATACCCCGTCAGTGGGGACAGTGACCGGAAGTCACCAATGTTGTCCTCTTTGATGAGTGTCACAGGATCCCATATAGATTTTCAGGACCCTGGAGCCTCCGAATGAGAGACTGTCATCCCGTTGGGGTGGAGTTGGTCAGGGAAGTGGCCACTTGCTTGAGAAGCACAATGTCAATTGTGCAGTCCACCATGGTTGTGTGGGGGGTGCTGGTGTCCGGGTGGTAGCAGAAGACCTGGGAGAGGAAGCCAGCAGGTCGGGGTGCTGTCTATCCCTCTGGCGATCTCCATTTGGAGAAGGCGCCCCAGCAGGCTGGCAAGAACCTGTCCAAGCCAGTGGACCGTCTCCACACAGCTCCTGAGCAAAGCCGTTGTGAAGAGCTGAGCCCGCAGAGAACCACCCCGTCCTTGCAGCCCGCACCTGCTTTCATGACCCTTCCAAAGGCCACACGCAAGGGGCCAGGATGGTAGAACAGCAGGTAGGCCTCCTGCCTTGCATGCAGCTGACCCGGGTTCAGTCCCTGGCACCAGATATGGTCTCCAAGCCCCACTGGGAGTGATCCCTGAGCACAGCTGGGTGTAGTTCCCCAAATCAAACCAATCGAGCAAAAAGGCCCTAAGGGACTTAGAGCACCTTGGTGAGGGTCAGAAGAAAGCAGCCCTGGTGGGCTGCACACCAGAATGAGGCCCAGTCACCAGCCAGCAGCTGTGCATGAAATCCCCCTCCTCCACAGAGGGTGCTGGAAGCTCCCTCGGAATGGAGCACCTCTTCCTGACTACGGTGGCTGTGGGGTTCGCCGGAGGACGGTGCTTGGGACTCTACTCTGGCTGGGTTGAGTGGGCGAGGCTGCCCCCTCCTCCCCCAAGCTGTCCTCGCTGTCGGGCAGGGCCTTGGCCTCCAGACGCTGCCAGCGGCCCAGCGCTGCACACTGGTGGAGCTGTTTACACGACACGCTTCGTAGCGGAGCCGCCAGTCAACCTTGGTGAGGAGTAACACAAAGTGGTCCAGTTCCAGCATGTGCAACTTGGCTGTCCTACAGCCAGGACAGTGGCTAAGCCCGGACAGAGGCCACTGGCCAAGCCCAGGAACGTGCAGGAGCCTTGGGCACTGGGAACATGCTCCTCTCTCTCAGTAGGGTGCTCACCTGTTGGGGGCGCCTGAGCTGGGCACCAGCCCCTTCCGCTGGGCTCAGGAAGCAGCACAGGGCACTGCCTGTCTGTCAATCACGGCAGGAAAAGGGGCAGTGCCACCTCTGTGGGAAGATGAATGGCTGCGACTCTGCCCTCAGGGCCGGAAGTGTCAGGCAGCCAGTGTGCAAAGGGAAAGACGGAACAAAAGTTCAAGGCCCAAAGGAACTCAGCAGTCTCTGGCTGCCTAATAAACAACTCCAAAACAAAGAGGTGTGAACTGGCCATGAATATGTATCACGTGACACAGCGTAGGGGAGGCGGGAGCCGGGGCGTGATGGATGATCTTGACCTGGAACCTCTAGGACCAGCCCAGGTGTCCACCAGAGCTGGGTTTCACTGGCCACCTCAGCTTCTGCAGAGGGCCGAGGCAATGCTTTCAAACCACAGAGGTGGGTTTTCCCCAGAGTAAGAAGTCAAAGAGAATAAAATGTAGAATTTACTGAGCCCAGGTAGAGCTCCAGGGTAATTGAGGCTGATGGGGTTGTGGGTTCGAGGTTCGGTAGTGTCCCACGTGCCTGTGTCATCTTGGTGATTTCTGTAGAATCTCTGCCCCCAACCCAGTGTGTGGGGGCACCCGCACGAAAAGTGTGAGACCACTGCAGCCCAGGGTGGGCAAAAATATAAGGGGGAAAAAGAGTATCACAAAAGAGAATTTATTATTTCTGTTGCAACCTTGCATCAAAAGTCACACATTAAGCAATTTTCTATAGATTGCACAAGTCAACCTCCTGTTGGGAGGACCCCCACAAACTTAAGGATGGTACAACCAGGTGGTTAAAATGGTGGGGACTAAAGGCAGGCTAGCTCAGACACCCTAGGATGAAGACTTCCGAAGATGGGCTGAGCAGTTTGTTCTTGCAGGTAACTTGGAAGAATGTTCCAGGCAGAGATTTCAACATTGTGCAGAGGTGTGGGGGAGGGGAAATCTCAGTCATGGGAAATGTGTACATGTTGTCAGATGAAGTGCTTGGAGGCTGCTTTCAATTCGGTGCTCAGGTCACTCCCACAAATGCTCAGGGGACCGTGCAGTGCTGGGTGACGGCGATCCAACCTTGGACTCTTGCATGCAGATCATGCACTCAGCCGTTGAGCTATCTCTCTGGCCTGGGTGCGGGATGGATTTTGTTTGTTTGTTTGAAGATCACACCTGGCAGTGCTCAGGGCCTTAGTCCTGCTCTAGGTTCCCGTGATCACTCCTGGTGGGGCACGGGAGCCATATGTGGTGTCAGGGATCAACCAGTCAGACATGTGCTAGGCAAGACGCTTAGCCTCTGTACTGGCTCTCTGATCAGATGCAGGGTTTTCTGAGAAATGAGGCTGGGGCAATAGTCAGAAGGAAGACCACGAAGGACCTGCTTTGCATTTTACTCAGAGGGTTTTGCTCAGATTCCTACTGCTTGCATCTTCAGGAAAGTCACCACACCCAGTGTCCCTGCCCAGTGCTCATTCCCACCACATCTTGGAAGCAGAATCAAACTGTTGGTGTCCCCTCATGTCTCCTTGCCTGTTCTTGCTTCAGATTTCTTCTCCTTTAGCACATCTAAAGCGTAAGAGAACGGCCCGGGTCAGCTAAGGTCAATTCAAGTGTCTCCAACCGTCCTGGAAAGTCTGTCTTTTGGGTCTGGCTTGGCTTGTTCTGGCTTGTTCTCAGTGTTGTAGGGACTCTGGTCACAGGCAGGTTAAATGATGCCAGTGATGGTGCTGGAATCAAGGGTCTTCCTCATGCTGAAAGGACATCGAAGGACCTTTGTGTCAGTGTGACAGCTCGACTGTGGATGCTTCACTCTTATTAGTTATAACCATGAACAAGGAGAATAATGCGGTCAAAATTCTTTTAAATTTATTTTTATTTGGGGATGTGTGGACAATATCTGGCAGTACTCAATCTGTATTTCTGGCTCTGTTCTCATGAGTGACCCCTGACAGTGTTCAGACCATATATGGTGCCAGGGATCAAACTGAGGTTGGCTGCAAGTGACTTACTCCCTGTACTATCTCTCCATCCCTCAAATCCTCAAAATTTTTTTGCCACTCTCAATGGTGCTCAGAGCTTATTTCTTCCTGTGCTCAGGAATCACTACTGGCTGATGTATCATGGGTCAGCTGTGTATCTGGGTCAGCTGTATGAAAGGGAAGTGTCCTTTTTACTGTTCTACTATCACTTCAGGCCTCAAATACTCAATTTTCAAAGATGAACGGCAACACTGTGTATCTGGGTCAAGGACTGTCCACCCATCCATCCATCCATCCATCCATCCATCCATCCATCCATCCATCCATCCATCCATTCATCCATCTGCTCATAGCTCTTCCTTCCTTCCTTCCTTCCTTCCTTCCTTCCTTCCTTCCTTCCTTCCTTCCTTCCTTCCTTCCTTCCTTCCTTCCTTCCTTCCTTCCTTCCTTCCTTCCTTCCTTCCTTCCTCCCTCCCTCCCTCCCTCCTTCCTTCCTTCCTTTCTTTCTTTCTTTCTTTCTTTCTTTCTTTCTTTCTTTCTTTCTTTCTTTCTTTCTTTCTTTCTTTCTTTCTTTCTTTCTTTCTTTCTTTCTTTCTTTCTTTCTTTCTTTCTCTCTTTCTCTCTTTCTCCTCCCTCCCTCCCTCCCTCCCTCCCTCCCTCCCTCCCTCCCTCCCTTTTGACAATTAATGTGGGGTTGCTAAGAGTTTTCCCATTCACAATCCCTTTGTACCTGAGACATTTTTATGTGACCACCAGTATATGAGTATATACAAGTAGTATACAGATTAAAAACATACATATATTTATGGCAATCATAAATATATTTTGTTTTATTTATTATTTTTAAAAATTTTATTTCCCTCATAGACTTGATATAAACACTGTGGCTTACGAAGTTGTTTGTTACAGACATTTAGTGTTCCAACACAAATCCCACCACCAGTGCACCTTCCACCACCATTGTCTCCAATTTTCCCATCCACCCCTCAAGCCTGCCCCCATAGCAGGCCCTCAATAATTTATTTTATATTGCTTGCTGAAATTTGCTAAAAGAATGATCAAAAAATGTGTCCTCAGAAGAAAGTTAGTGAAGATTGTGTATCTCACCATGAAACCATTAAAGCCTTGTATAAGAGATTGCTAAAATATTGTTACAGGTTAAGCCTTCTGTGTTGATATTTTGTTAATTGAGATTGGATGTATTCTACATTATATTTCAGCCAATCTGGTGTTCTGCTCCTGCTTTATCAGTGTTGTAGAGTTTGAGTCATGTCCATACATTCCAGGAAGTCCAAAGTTTTCAATGAAGTAATCAGCTGGCGTTAAATTTTTAACTGGCTGGTATTTGGGAGCCTGTGCATGACTGCCAGGGCTTCCAGAAGTACAGGGAGATGGGGGGAGATAGCACATCCCTGACTCTGTGAAAGCGTGGAGATTTCACTCACAAAACCTGCATAGCTAAGATTTTCAACAGATTGATTTCTGGGTGATGCTCACCCAGAGCATGGAGTCAGGCTGGGAGCATGGCTGCAGTTACGGAATATGAAGGTTCTTGGCTGCTGGAGCTCTGTTTTGTCAGGTGCTGGGCTCACCTGCACCGCTCCAGGGTACCTGATATGACTCCAGCCTTGTGCGGGGTCTAGAAGAATTCTGTCCATAAATATATTTTAATACAATTTTCTTTTTAAAAAGTCATAAGTTAAAAAGTGAGAGGCTAACACAAAAGTTAGGGAATTAATAGAATTAACCATTAAGTCTCTATCAGAAGGAAAAATCCAATTTTGTGAATTTAACGTTTTAAAGCTATACTCTTTAGTAATGCTCATGGCCACGGGAAGTGTGAGCTATGAAAGAGATACAGCAATTGACAAGTCATGTAATCAGTCTCTGAATAATTAAAGAATCTGTGTACTATTAGGCCCTGTGTTCTACTTGCTATTGACATAATTCAGATAACAAAGGGAGGAATCATCAAAAAGCTCTTAATGAAGCTTACTGAACCATATTGCTGATGCCTGATTAGGCAGTGAGGTAAAGATCATACACATTTGAAATTCACTGTTTGTTAGAAAAAAAAATGCATATATATTTTTAAATTACCATGGGACCTTATATCTTCTTAGGCATTCTGCTTTTTCCAAGATAGGTTTTGGTTCCTTGAACATCTTCTCAGTACATATACAACTTACGACCTGCATAGCCCAGGACTAAAGGCTCATTCTAGCTTTCAGGAGAGACACATATAGGAAGTCTCAGGCCACAGGGGAGAAAGTTTCCAAAATGAAATGTGTCTGGAGTTCAAAGGGGAGGGTTGAAGCAAGAGGTCTTCTGGGTTCCAAATCACCCCAAGTTCTCTCCCTCATGTATGGCTATTTAAGTTGCTCTTGGGCAAACTCTCACATGGTCAAATAGTTTGGTAGCAAATATAACTGTCACTGTCACCCCATTGATCATCAATTTGCTCGAGAGGGCCCAGTAACATCTCCATTTGTCCTAGCCCTGAGATTTTAGCAGGTTCTCTTTACTCATCTTTCCCAATGGTGCTGCATTAGAGACTCTTCAGAGTCAGGGGAATGGAGCCATCATTGTTACTGTTTTTGGCATATAAATACACCACGGGGAGCTTGCCAGGCTCTCTTGTGCAGGCAGGAAACTCTCAGTAGCTTGCTATAAGGTGTTGCATTCAGGAGCTTGGTTTTATATTCTCTAGATCTTGGCCATTAATGGGATTAGATGGCACCCGGGACAGTTTCTGGGTGTGATTTCCTAGCTACTGGAATACAGTGGATCTGGGTGCAAGAAGCCCAGTCCTGATCCGAACAGTCTTGGAAATCTCAGCCCTGGGTCCTGCACACCTGGTTCTTTCATGCCTGAGGCTCGTCCAAGCTTGTGGAGAGTGGCCTTGAGCATGGTTGTGGTTGGGTTCCGGAGCTCTTTGGCTGCCGGGCTCTGCTCGGGGCGAGGAGAGAAACTCAATATAAGTATAACAGTTGTTAACCTTATTCTTACTATTCCTACAGGATTAGTTTGGGTGAGATTATCACTGGAATTTTTAGACTGAGTCTATCAAGAGCTCTGGGTAATGTGGGGTGTGTGTGTGTGTGTGTGTGTGTGTGTGTGTGTGTGTGTGTGTCTCCTCCAATCAGTGGAAGCCAGAAAAGACAAACAGATGGACTCCCCCAAGGAAGAGAGCCACCATCTTTCTGCCTGTGGGCCGAAATGGCAGCCTCAGTAAAATAAAACTGTTTTTTTGAGTGGAATTATATCTGTAAAGCATCATTTTCCCACCCCACACCCTTTCATGCAAATATCTTTTCTCACTACTGGAACATGCCTGGTGTTCTTTATTCCTTTGCTGTTGGTGTGTTTTGAAACTTTCAATAAGCTAACATTTCAGTTACTTAATGGCATTTTTGGTTCAGTTGAGAGGAAATCAGGAACCACCTTAGATGTTTCCATAGGGGAAATGTGATACAAAGAATTGCTTAACAAATGTTGGAATAATGAGACATGTAGGTGATAGGGAGCTAGTAACCAGAGGAAGTGGCTGTTCTTAAGTAAGAGCCCCAGGAACAAAGGGAAGAGGATAAAGGAACAAGGTCTATCAGTGTTAGTTTGGGCTGCTCAGAAGAGGGATCTTACTAGTGGCTTCTAACCCTGAGGAGTGGCCCTCTGGTTAGAACTCAGATTTTTTTTTAGTAGGAGTCTGTAAACTGTCTAGGAGCAAAGAGGAAACTTGGGAGCACTGCTTCCATGAGCCTACCGTGACAAGACATGAACAACTGGAATATTAAATCACGAATCCTGGGCCAGAGTGATAGCTCAATGGGTGGATTGCCTGCTCTGCATGTGGGGATGGATGCCTGGCTCTTATGGTGCACCGAGCTCTGCCAATAGTGACCCCAGGTAGAGGCAGGAACAGAAAAAACCAAGCAAGCAAGCAAGATCAAGTCCCTGCTCGATCTCTCTCTCTCTCTCTCTCTCTTATTGATGATGCCTATCATACAAAAAAATAGTTTCTGCCAATCTTTAGCATCAGATTAGACTAGAGAGGGATGGATTTCTACCCCAAAGACAGTAGTTGAATAACTTGCGCATGATTTGGACTGGAAATACGGGGAAACTGATTTTCAGAGAGAAGAAAACCCAGGGAGAGAGATTCTAATGGACTTAGAGGGGCACGTGAGTGAAATGAGCAGGCAGGCAGGCTGCTGAAGACGAGAGGATCCCAGGACAGCTTTCCTTCATACTGTCAGCCTTGACTCAGGTACTTGCAGTCCCTGGACCAGTGCTTCTCTACCTGAGGTCACATGTACTGCATAAATGGGGGCGCTGAGGCCTTAGACTGGGAGGCGGTCAACCAAGTAAGGCAGCAGGGCCCTGGGGAAGAAAATAAGATGGGAAGTGGCTATGATCAGAGAAAAAGATGATCTGAGAATAAGATAGCCATAATCAGAGAAAGGTTAGGAAACACTGATGTAGGTAACAATTTTAACAAAGAAACATTTCAAGCTGGTTATATATATTGGTAGTTGTATGACTAAAAGAACTAAATGCCTGCTTAATCTCCTGATGGCTAGGGAGATCCTGTGGCTCTCTCTTTCTCACTTGCCACTTGCGTTCGGTGGTCTCAGGCCACTTCCCCCACCCGGGATGGCCAACGCCATGGGTGGACGAAGGAGGAAATGAGGGCCAGGCTGGTTGGTGATCAGTTGCTGTTTATTCCATTCTCCCCACGCGCCTGTTCCAATATCACTAAGCTCCCCATTCTAGCCTCACACTGCCCCTCATTCCCGTCTCCTCCAGTGTCTCCACTCATCTCTTCACACTCCACATTGCAGCCTGGTCTCTCCCTAGTCTCTCCCCAACTCCCCTGCATTGGGAGTAGCACAATTAACATATCAAAGCCCTTCCTGATCAGGCCAATCAGGCTCAAAGGTGGAAATACCACCTAGGGGTGTTTCTCCTCTCCTTATTCCAGTAACTTAATTAACATCTTAATTAACATCTTAATTAACATCTTAATTCTACTTCTTAATATTAGTTATTTTGTATGGACACAGTAAGAGATACATTAAGCTTATAGGTGGCTCTCCTGGGGACATCTTATTATAGATCTCAGACTACAGTATTCAGGCCAGATTAATGTTTCCTAACCCTAGCCAGGTCCTAATCCAGATGTTACTCTTTGGATCATGACAGAATTTGTCCATGACCATGCTCTTAAGTTATAGTTAGGTGTATGGGGCTTTGGTCTGACCCATTCTAGATGCCAACATAGCTCACAGCTTGCCCTGGGACCATCCAGTCCCTCATCGGGACCCCGCTTTTGGGGTGCTAGAAACTAAAGACAACTGAGGTTTAAATGGAGAGAATAGATGCCCCAGGGTGAATATTATTTGGGGTCAATTAACTCCCAAGTTACAAAAGCATAGCATTAACTGTCTTCCTGTGTCTATTGCTCTGAAATAACTGTGCAAAGGACTTGAGAAGAGAAGAACAATATTTACAAGTTAACAGAGTCTGATTAGGAGATAAAGGTGATTGACCTGTTGGGGAAGTGGAGCACGAGGAAAAAGTTTACAAATAAACACAGAGGACTGGGAGCACTGTGAGGGAGTAACCCAATAAACCTAAGCTCCCTGTGGCAAGGTAGAAAGGACAAACCAATGTTATCCTACATATGCCTATATTTAAAAATCTGTATTGTTTATATTGTAAACTTGATAAGAACAGCCCTGAAATTATATACTGATGCTTCTTATCTTTAAGACTAGATTAAAATGGTTGAATATATATATAGGTATAAGAATAACAATAATAATATAATGAAACATTAAATTGTAATTACTTTGCGAAGGTAATACAATATTCCAAACCATTCAAAGTGTTAACACTGAATAAATATCATGTAAGCGACAAAACTTTAAGTGCTTTCCATGAATCCAAGCTCATTGTCACCCCATTTCTCTTGTATCCGCCTTTTGTAGTTAAAAGAACGGTGACACAGAGAGCTACCAATAATCCATAACCCTAAGTGTCAGAGGGGGATTATTCTGACCCCTAAACTAACTCAACCTTAAATTGTTAATAAAAATAATTTTCATTAAAAAAGATCTCTTATATGAGCCCCTCACACATGAGAATTTATCCACTGAAAAACCCAGGTATGCGGGTTTTGTGACTGAAACCTCCAGGCTCCCACAGAGTCAGGGAATGAGCCAATCCCCCATCTCACTGTGCTTCCAACTGCCTGCCAGTCTCACCCATGAAAAGCCTCTGGGCACCATATAAGCACATTAATGGCCATGATCCAGAGACTCACAAATCTCAGAATAGAGCAACACACTGCAGAGATGCCTCTGGAACCCCCAAATCACCATCCAGTTAGAAATTTAACTCTAGCTCTAGCACCCTATTTAAAACTCTAGAATTACTAGAGTAACATCTTATACTTTATGCCACTGATATACCAAGAGTAGCACACCACATCTGGTGAGGTGTGAAGTAGAAGGCAACCGATCTTGATCCCGAGACATATACACTACACACACACACACACACACACACACACACACATATATCTTAGGACACAAGATACAACCTGTAGCAACATGTTAGTAATCTCTTACACAAGGGCTTAATGACTCCAAGGTCAGGTACAACAATTTTCACACATTTTCCTCTAAGGAAACCTCCTTGATCATTTTTAGTTGATTATTTATAACTAGTAATACAAAATAAATTATTTAGCATCTGCCTTTGGGGCAGGCTTGGGTGATGGTGATAAAATTAAAAATAATGGTGATGGGAAGGTGTAATAGTGGTGGGATTGGTGTTGAAATACTGAGTGTAATAAATTATTGTGAACAACTTTATCAAAAATAAAATTTAATTAAAAAAAGATTTCTTCTGAGTCATATCTCAAGCCTTCACTTCCTTCTCTATAAATAAGGAGATAATGTTCCCCATAGAGAATTGTTATAATAATTAGAGAGAGTAAAATATTTGTGAAAGGTTCTAAAACAGAATTTATTATTCACTAAAATCCTTAATAAATGGCAGCCATCCCTTATAATTCCAAATATTTTCATTGAGGTAGATGAGGCATAAGCTCTAAATACACACGATTTTGGAAAGAAAAACATATCCTGTAGCCAGGATTGAGGAGTGAAAGAAGAGACCAAACTGACTACCGCTACGTTTGGTCAATAACAAGCTGTACGATGAAGGGTGGTGTGGATTTCCTCGTGGGTTTTCTAAATGGCTGTTGTGTGAGTAGATTGTCAGGGAGGGGTGGGTCTAGCCAAGTGTTAGAGTGCATGTCTATCAAGTGCAAGGGCCCCTGAGTCCCTTCAGGTAGGACCCTAGTGTTCTCCAGGTGTCCCCCAGGGCCACCAGGTGTAGTTCCCACAATAATAAAAAGTGGTAGATGATGATCTAAATTATACTTTTCATTATTTTTTAGGGTTGTTTTTTTATTAGTTTATTTTTAATTAGAGAGTCATCGTGAGGGTACAGTTACAGATCCATACATCTTTGTGCTCATGTTTCCCCCATACAAAGTTCAATAACCCATCCCTTCACCAGTGCCCATTCTCCACCACCAGTAAACCGAACATCCCTCCCCCCCTCCCCAGTCCCGTCTCCCCCCACCCCACCCTGCCACTATGGCAGGGAATTCCCTTTTGTTCTCTCTCTCTGATTAGGTGTTGTGGTTTGCAATAAAGGTGTTGAGTGGCCATTGTGTTCAGTCTCTAGTCTGTATTCGGCCCGCATCACCCTTCTAGGGGTTTTTTTTGTCATTGGGCCTCACTGATCTCTGCTCAGAGATCACTCTTGGGCTCAGGGGACCACATGGGGTGCCAGGGATTGAACCCAAGTTGGCCTTATGCAAGGCAAGTGCCCTTCCTGTAGTAGGATCACTCTGGCCCCTTTTCTTTATGAAAATCTCAGTTTCTCCAAGTCAGGGAGAAGCATCAGAACAAAGTCAGTCCTAGCATCATCCTTTTGGGCAGAATTCCTCTTTCCAAGTCCTACTCCATCCTCACTCAAGAGGAAAAGTACCATTTAGGGGACTGGAATAAGGAGGAGCTCTATGGAGATTTATTTTTCCTTTTTAAGAAAAAGGGAGATGGGAGCGTAATGGAGAGTAGGCTGATTGAGACTGGATAGAGAAAATGTAATAAGCGACTTTTCCAACACAAACAATTACCTTCTCAGTATTCTCTAAGTGGATACAAATACTGGAAAGGAAATCCTCGTGTGATAGGGGTCACTGATTAAAGAGACCTCGTGTAAATGCCCGTTTAACACTGGGTTTCTGTGAGGTTAAAACTAACTTGCAAGGAGAAAAGAAAAATAATGCAACACTTTGTTCTCGGGCTTGTTTTAGGAAACAACAGCAGCAACAACAAAAACCGAGGCCAAAACTGTGATACCAAAAGCATCTCAGGTTTGTAACCAAGGCAACTCTCTGCTCTGCTCCAGGCTTTCCTGTTGATTATCTATTGTAATGCCAATAATTGCAGCTGAGAGGAGTCTCTGTTTGTTGTGAGAGACAATTAGCACTTGAAATAAAATAACAGATTCAAATAAATTGGGGGACTCAGCAGTGTGACCTGTTCTCTTAGGAACAGAGACAGCTTTGGAATGGGACTAAGTGTTGTGTGTCTGGTGTCCAAAGTGACTTGAGGTCTGACGTGACTGCTGATCACGCCAATTGTTTCAGTTGTAAAACATTTACTTCTTAGGTTATGTTGGGAAATATTAAATCTAGCCTGCAAGAGGGTGATACTGAATTTCTAAAAAATGTAATGCTTCATTGGAAATATTTCCTCCAATGACTATCAAAATCTTTATTGTTTTATAAACTACATTGTAAATTGCTACTGTTATTCATTCAAATATGCAGGGATAGCGTGCAATTCCTGCTGTACTCATCTTTGTTCACCTGTGATTTTTTTTAAAAAAGGGGGTGGCACAGTACTGGCTCTTTTTTTTGGGGAGGTGGGTCACACCTGGTGATGCACAGGGATTACTCCTGGCTCCGCACTCAGGAATTACTCATGGTGATGCTCAGGGGACCATATGGGATGCTGGGAATCAAACCCGGGTTGGCCATGTGCAAGGCAAACACTCTACCCACTGTGCTATTGATCCAGCCCCTTCCTGGCCCATTTTTTTTAAAAGGGGGGAATCATAGTCCTGACTCTGTGCTCAGGGGTCACTCCTGGTGGTATCCAGGGGACCATGTGTGATGCTGGGGATCAAATCAGGGTCTGCTACATGCAAAGCAAGCTCCTTACCGTCTTTACTATCTATCTGGCCACTTGCCTGCAAATTTTGCTCTCAAAATGAAAGTCGACCAAAATGAAAGTCCAGAAACAATTCTAGGATCAAACTCTTACAATCAGTGTTAATTAATCCAGAGCCCCATGGCTCTCAGAGTCTGTCAGAAATCTCCACAAATCATTCACGTTCCAAAGACAATCAGGTTTCCCCAGCCTGCCCTGCCCTGCCCTTGTTTCAGAGTTCAGAGATGGACTGTGGTGTGTGGTCTGTTGTTCGTGTGGCTCCTTGCCTTTCCCTTCAGCAGTTTGATTGGTGAGTTCCAGAGGCAGAATGTGCTGAACTCATGCCTCCTCTTTGTTAGAGTGCGTGTGTCCACAGAATTTGTGTTTTCATCAAACCTCCACCCTGTGGTCAAGTTCTCCTTCTCAGAGGAAGTAGCCAGTGGCTGCTTACTACCTCCAGAGTAAGGAAAGGCTCTTGAAATTCCACAGTAAAGGACAGAAACCAAGCTTTAACTACAACCAGTCGGTTTTTACGACAACCCAAATGGTCAGTTGGATCGCCATTGGTCTAGGTCTTTAGTAAATGTGCTTCAACTGCACCCTTGATTGGAGTGCGTATGTGTTCTTATTTTTTGGCTAGAGTCTGCTGGAGACAATTTTCTGTATCACCTTTCCTTCCAGGCATGGGGACTTTACATTGGTTCTGAGCTCAGCTGGAAAAGAGAACTGAGATTAATTGGCTGCCCCAAATGTATAAATTCCATATCAGATGTGGTTGAAAAATACTAAGTAAAGATGAAATCATAGTGTGAGTTCTCTGAGACAAGTGAGTCAGTGATTTGATCACTAAGCGCCACATCCCCTGCTTTCCCTATTCTGGTGTTTGTTATTTAAGGATTTTTATGTCTCAATCTTCTCCCCCTCCTTTCCTTTGTTGCTTATTTTGAAGTCTCTAATAAGTAGACTGCATTGTGCTAGACACTGTAGAAAATCCTAACAAGGACATGCTTCTCTCGTTATATTTCTGTTTTGAAGGATTTAAAAATCTACATAAGATGATAAGACATAAAAAAGTTAAATGTAAGAGTTGAAAGATACTGTCATGAGATAAGTCCCAGGACTATTTCTGAGATATGATCAGTGATTGTCCTCACAAATGCAGCATATCACACTGCTAGTCTCTTGTGTGGGTAATTTAGAATTTTTTAATTCATCTCTCTCTCTTTCTCTCTCTCTCTCACACACAGAGCTTCACTCTGTGGGTCACAAAGATCTAGAAACCACTGCTCCAACAATGATGGATAAACGTATTAGCTTAAGCAGGAAAATATTAGAGATTTAAATGTGTCCATAAAAGAAATTCATCAGTAGCAACACTTTTGCAATTTGACTTATGAATTTTTGAAATCTGATGTTTATTTGTTAGGGAGAGCCTCAAAATCATCACCAATATCCCATTTTTATAAGCATAAAAGGGGAAATGAAAATTTGCTGTCTGTTGATGGAAAAAGAGATATTTTGAAACTAATATTTGGATATACAATGGGAATGTATTTGGGAAATGTGATGCCGAGCAGGAGGCAAGTCTCAGAATTAGTAAAATGGAGTAGACTGCGGTGATAGCCGCACATCAACATGTCATGCAACTGGGTGTGGAAAAGACCTTTGTGGTAGACCCAGCAAAGAAGACACATGATGGACCGAGAAAAATCTAGCAAGTCTGTATCTTCCTGATGAAGCACTTCTGGAACAATACATGTGATCTCAGGATTTCAGCACAAGGAAGACATTGAAAAACAAAGTAGATTCAGATGAAAAGCACAAGCGATATAAGAACCTGCCAGATTGATTTATGAGGCATGCTTGGCACAACAAGCACCTGAATATGTGCAGAGATGTGGGTATCTCTTCGAGAATCAAGGGATTACCACAATAGTTATAGTCTTCTTTTGCAGTTCTATTGTCAGGAATAGATGTGTTATTCATTTAAATAAGTTCTTTTTTCTTAAATAAGAAATTATTAAAAAATTTGTCTCTAGTAAACCCAATGTAAGAAACAAAAATACATGCAATTCACTTTTAATGGTCAAATTCAAGCTTATTTGTAACATACATTAAGATATTATAGTTCTACAAACAAACATAAATGGTAATAAAAATGAAAAAATAGCCTTCACTGATAACTAGTAGGTATGCTGGGTTATTCTTGGCTGATAGTCCATACGCAGCATTTGAAATTTATAAATATGTTGAAGAATAAATGCAATATAAAATAGATAGTTAAAATGCATAATTTATATTCAAAATAATAAATATTTTCATTATAAATGAAATATTTATATGATATAAATAAAAACAATATTTTACAAATATGCCAACACTAGGAGAGAAAAGGTAATCAAATAGAAAAGAAATGAAAAATGAAATGGCTAACAGGTGAGGTGTATCCATTCAGTTAGAGAGTTTGTTAGAAAAGGTGAGAGAGTTTGAACTAATTTAATTATTATCAGGGAGTTTGCTTATTTGTCTTTTGGATTTTGGGGACACAGTTAGCAATGTTTGGGGGCTATTCCTAGCTCTGTGTTAAGGGGCCATTCTTGGTGATACTTGAGGGAACCATCTGGTGCCAGAGATCAAACGGGTCAGCTGCATACATGACCAGTGCCTTATCTAGGGAGATACTTTAAAGTACTTTATTTATTAAGGAGAGAGAGAGATATTATAAGTCACTTGTTAGTGAATTTAGTATGTGGATAATAAAGAAAGATTGTATGTTGAAATATAGATAAAAAGAATCTTTGTTAAAGATGCTACTAATGGAAAGTCTAACTAGGCATACATAAACATTATTAAGTAACTCTAAATTCCTTATGTAATCAACTGACATTTTAGCATTTTTTAATGAACTGCAAAAAAAAGTCAACATCAAATGGGAAGATTTTTAGAAAATGTATATCTCAAAAATGATTGCCTATTACTTGTAAATGGTCTTAGGATATATTCAGCATGAATTATTTTCCATTTGGAAATAATTGCCTGTAAGTGGTCTAAAGAAAAGGAAGGGTAGTAAGCAAACACACGACCTGTAAAACTGAAGTATTTTAATGATTTGGGTTCCACATAAATTTATGCTTGAGTTATGGAAAATGTTTTGAAATGCATGTAGAACACTGGGGTATAAAAGGGATATAGGACAAATTACAAATTGTGGCCAACAAAATTATAAATTGAGCCATAAATGCACTTTTCAGTACATTTGTTTCCAACACAGTTCATAAAAACACCCTGTTTAGCCGCTGAAACAAAGCATGTACATACCAAACTTTATGTTAGCCAGAATTAGCATCTTTAGAAAAAGTCAAAATTGGCTGCAATCACATCATTCCTTTGTCCAAAAGCTCCCAATTGCTCACCATTATTTACTGACTCAGATGAGAAATTTCCAGTATATGGGCAGCTCATGGTCTTTTCTAATCTTCTCGTGGTAGCTCTGAGTCTTTCCTATTTCAGTAGTTCCTGGTTTATGAATAATAATCCCCTTATTTTTGAAGTAAATAGGACCATTTTAAGTACTTTACTAATTTTATTGGAGATAGCTCTTTTTCCAGTCTCCTTGAAAATTCAAACACCAACCAAGCCATGCATGTGTTATAGGCGGGCAGGCACGGAGGTCTGGCCAATGTGGATTAAAGAAGCTGTGTGATCACCCACCAATGTTATCCTACGGAAACCACACTGATTCTCCAACAGGAAGCACCGGGACACCTGAGGGCTGGAAACCCATTAAAATGTAGATTCAAAGGTCTAGAGGGGGCTGGACCCACTCAGCAGAGGAAAAAAGTATGAGCAAAAACAAAAGACTGATAGGAACAGGAAAGACCTCCAAATTCCCAAGCTTTTCCTCTTGACAACACCTGAGTGAGCAGTCTCATATCCAGTGGGGGCAGTTTGGAGACATTCTATAGGACAACACTAGAGGCAAGCAACGCAGTCCCCAAGCTGGGAGTGACATCCTCTTACTCTGAATGTATCCTCTCGGCTCTCTCCCCTTGGGAGAAGCCTCTGTTCTCTCTGTAAGGTTTGTTCAAGATCCCCCACTCTGCCCAGGACAAGACTATCCCAGCATTCCATCCACACCTTGTGGATAAAGGGATGCCAGGCTAACCTCTCTATCCTCTACTCCCTCTACCAAAGAGCACAATTTCCTCTTGTCCCCTTAGCGCTGGCTAAACCACGTTGTCCTTGGTCTCTTTGGCACAAAGGAGACCTTAAAAACCCTGCCCTCTCAGGTGCAGCCCTGCCCCAGCCTCTCAGAGGTCGGTAGGGCTGGTCTTGGAGCACACCCCAATAAGCCTTTCCTGTTTCTTCATTTACCTCTTTCCCCCTGTCTGCACTGGGTAGAGTCTTCAAACCGATCTCTCTCTTTCTCTCCCTTAATATTTCCTGAATGAAGATATTTTACTTCATGTCTGTCTCCTTCCTGAAATTCTTTCCTTTGAGGATATAGACCAGGAGCCTAAGAAGTTGGGAACCCAGGAGGAGGTCAGGATTGACTTTCCTTTACCGGCCAAGAGCTGCTCACTCTTACCTGGGCCAATTCCCACAGCTCCCTGGTGGCGGTGATTTGCTCCCACACACCCTGAAGATCAAGGGGGCTTCGGCACAGCTTGAAGGCTACCCAATGGGGCTGGTGGAACGCCAGCATCCGTGCTGGGCAAGTGCTCTCATGGCAGACCTTACCAATCTGAACCCCCCAGGCTCTTCCTCAGGGTGATGGAGAGAGGCGAACCGGGAAGACAGTAGCTCTCTCTCTATCAAGGCTACCACCTCCCCTGTTCCAACTGTCACCCAAGTCTCCTAAGTCATTCAGTGAGACAACCAGGAGACCTACTTCTTCCAGGGAGCCTCTTCTCCCAGCCACTGTATAGAAAGCAAAACAGTGCCTCTGGAGGGGAACAGACAAATGGGAGAGGGTGTGGTCCTTCTCAGGCTTAGTCACCAACTTCTCCAATTCTTTTTTTTTTTTCCATTTGTTGGATTTTGACACGCCCAACAGTGTTTAGAACTTACTCCTGTCTCTGAGCTCAGATCACTCCTGGCTGAACTCTGGGGTCCAGATGGGGTGTCAGGGATGAAACCTGATCAGCCACATGCAAGGTAAGTGTCTATCTTCTGTACTATCTCTCCGGTCCCCCCAACCTCCCCAATTCTTTTACAGAAGCCAGAAGTTCTGTGAATTTTTCTATTTGAATTTGAAATTGATTCTTGATGATGATGATGATGATGATAATGCTGATAACCTGTGCTAAAAAAGCCCAAGAAGAAAATAAAAGGTTCCCAGGCTAAATAGGGTTCATGGACTTTAAATTGTAACCTCAATGGCAAATACTAAATTAGTGAACCCTCCCAGTGGTGCTTTAATTGTCTGCCTTCCTTTCTATTCTCTCCGTTCATTGTCTGGGGTAGTCCTCTCCCCTCTCTCCCCTCTTTCCCCTCTCTTCCTGTACATTCATCTTGAAAAGCTCCTGATTCTCTTAGAAAACCTTCTCTTAGCATCCCTTTCTAGAGTCGAATGTATCCCATTTCATGGGGTGTGTAATTCTCTTTCTTTCCTTTATGGGATCTCTTCTCCCCTCTCCTTTACTTGCTCCTCATATATTCTAAATAAAACTAATTTCTATGAAAAGCAGAGTCCAAGCTCCAGAAAGCTAGCACAGAGTTAAGACACTTGCCTTGCATGTGGTTGACCCAAGTTTAATCCCTGACACAGAACATGGTTCCCTGACTACTACCAGTGATAACTCTTGAGCACAGCGACTGTGGACTCAAACCCCAAATCCAAACAAGACAAGACACAGGCTGGAGATCTAGTCCAAGAATTGAGGTGCTTGCCATGCATGCTGCTCACCTGGTCTGATCTCTGGCACTGCATGGTTCTCTGATCATTGCTGTGGGCAGCCTGGGGGCTTCCAGTCATCACCAGGGTGGCTGAGATAACTTCACCACATCACCTGGCTGTAGCATTGACCAGTGAGCCTGGTTTGCTGGGACAGACCCTAGGTTTCCTGGCTGTTACTTGAAGGGACACCCTCTCCACCAAATCTCCCAAACTTTCTTTCTCTAGATCACCTTCCCTCCTCTCTGAATACTTGTAATTGCTAGACACTTTTTCTATGCTAAAGTCTCTCTTTTCTTCAATGATAAATCTTTTTTATTATGATTGGGTTTCGATCATAAAATGTCCCAACACCTCTCCTTGCACCCGTGTCCATTTCCCACCACCAATTCTGTCTTATACTTATTCATTAGTATATGTGTCTTATTCTTATTCCTAACAGTCTAAGCATCTAAAGGCAGAGGGTACTTGGCGGTGGCTGACATGCAGGAGACAGCCAATCTGTGTTTTCGGAGTTGAGTTGAACTGGAGATGAAGGATCTCGCAGCTCCTCCCGCAGCAATATTTCTTGTGGAGACTCAGTTGAGCAAACAACACAGAGTTAATTTTTATAAGGCTAAAGTCGAGTGAAAAAAAATCCGTTAAATCATATTTCCTGAACAGATGGTGCATCTGTGTTTGCTAATGCGATATCCTGACTCTATAGCTGTCATCATTAAGTAATACTTGTCTGCATGGTCTTTGATTATGGAGGAATCTTTCCAGATGTGTTCTTTAAGCTTGATCGATAAGCACTCCTGGGACTAAGGAGATGGCTCCAAGGGCTGAAGCACATGCTTCCCACGGGGGATCCCTGGGGTTGAGCCCTAGTACCGCATTGTCCCCCTGACAATGACAAAGAATGACTCCTGAGCACCCAAGCCACCAAATATTGTAATAATAATAATTTATTATTATTGGGGCCAAACCAGGTGGTGCTTCATGCTTACTTCTGGCTCCTGGCAGTGCTCAGGAGATCATGTGGGATGATGAGCATCAAGCCCTAGTTGACTGTATGCAAGGTAAGCACTGTACCTGCTGTATACTATTGCTCAGGTTTCCAAACCTGTAAACAAATAAGAGTAAGTTTTTCTGCATGTGATTCACTGTGGGCTGTTCTGTCAATGTCATTGTTGGTTTGGGTTTGTGTAAGTAGATCATTTGAAAGGACCTAGGCCTTTGTGACTCACTTGTGCAATGACATAGGGACCAGGATGCAGCGTTTGCTTGTTATAGTGCTTGGGTTGGTATGAGGGATTCAGTCGAGTTCGAGGAGAGTTGAAGGGTTGTTTTTCAGTCTCTTGAGCACTACTTCACTTCCCCATAGAGCGTTGTTGGAAATTATCACTCACCCTTCTTCTGTTTGATCTTCGCTGAGTGTTTGGGTGTGTGGCGTGAGTGTTTGGGTGGATGCTCATTGAAATTGAGAGAACAGTAGTTGATCTCGGAAGAGCAAAGACGCTCTTATTAGTTTTCTCAGGTGTAAGATTAAAAAACAACAACAAAAATTTACTGTTCATCTCTTACACCGATCTTTATTTCGGGATTAAATAAAATTGTATCTGTGAAAATTCTCTGTGACTGTGTTTCGTAAGTGTTGCCTGTGGAAAGAACATACAGCGTGCTCCTGGAGTGGAGGGTAGCCACCATCTTGGGCAGCTTTCTGAGGCAGTGAGCAATGACAGGACCAAGTCTGGTCAAGTCATAGATTTCTCAGTTGTTTCCAGCTGCTCCCTTCACTCATGAAGCACCAGGCTTGGTCACGACCAGAGGAGCCTTAAGTCCCGCAGGGTCAGTAGCATTTCCTACCTAGTTCTTGACAGGAAAATCTCCCTGCACCTGCAAGTATTTTCACACACAGAAGAGATCCAAACCCTTGGATCCTGGTCTGAGCTGGCCAGGCGTTCCCATAGCACCTGAGAAGCCGGAGACGGTTTTTTGTTTTATTTTTCATGTGGTCACAGGGCGGGAGGGAAAACACCTGTGGGACTGGTGACCAGAACAATAATTGCATCTCAGTCTTATCTCCTGCAGCTGGAAGAAAACATCTGCTTTTTAAATTCTGTTGAGAAGGGCAGAACGAAGCCTCCCTGGGGATTTCCACTCTTGCTGGCACTGAGAAGGAAGGATGGAAGGCAGGCAGGGACATTTCTGGGTTAACGAAATGCAGAGCTACTCCTGATCCCACCCGCCGCCGACGGGGTGAGCCTGGGCTTTAAAGTTTCAACCTAAATAGGTCCCATTGCTCTTCTTGAACCAGTGGACAGATGTTGGCAAAAGTCCCACTAATTCTTTGATTTGTTTCATAAGAGTCATTAAAAAAAATCAAATAGATCACTGGGCAGAAATTTGACCAGAAACACCTTCCAAGTGATAATTAGCTTGCCAATTTTTTCCTTGAGTTTTATGTTACCATAAATATTCATGACACATTCCCCATCAAATTGTAAGTTCTTCAGGAAACACAGTTATCAGTTTAAGAAGAACATGAATCAGACTGATAAAGCTAATTGGTTAGGGTTCTTTATTCTCCTTCATTTTAAATAAAGCTGTCGAAGGCTCCCAGGGTAATGAAGAGCTTTGTTGTTATGACAACTGCTTATTCTTTTCCCTTTGAAGAAGCTTGCGATGTGATAGGCAACACATTAGGAATAATTAAAACAAATGATAAGCCAGACGCATTCGCTTAGAGGAATAAACCAGCACAAATGTAAATGTTTTTCACTGGCTTTCAGGTACTTTTTTCATGACTAGCAATATACCTCATCCGAGCAGGTCATTTGTGCTGATTTCCAGCATTTTTTTTTTTTTATCTAAGAATTGCTCCTTCCCAGAGGATTTAGATTTGCTGGAGACCTTTAGTGCTCAGAGTTTCTCGCTCCCTCATCTACCCTTCACCAGACAATCTGAAGGAGATGTGGGTGAGTTGTCAGGGTGAGGGAGCAAGTGCTGAAATTATCTCCCAAAGCTCAGGTCACTGTCTTCCTCTCATCTCTCTACCATGGCTTTAGCCCTCCATGGGAACCTTCTAGAACAAATCTATGGTGACTTGTGTTCATCCTGTTACATACCCTTTGTCTTTTATCTTTTGGTTTTGAGGCCACAGTAGCCATGCTTGGGGCTTACTCCTGGATCTGGACTCAGGGGTGACTTCTGGAGAACTTGGAGGACCATATATGGTGCTAGAAATCAAGCCAGGTACAGCCATGTTCAAAGCAGGCACCTTCCCCCTGTACTAGCTCTCTGCTCCACCTCTTCCATCTTGTATTCTAACCTAAACAGATCAGGGAACTTGTTACTATTCCTTGTGGTTTATTGAGGCCCAAGACAACCCTGGAGAATCTTAAGGCTAGGGTGATGTGACGGAAAACTGAAATGGGAATTCAAACCTGAATCCATTGATTCTGAGCTTTAAAAAAATGCTGAAGGAGAACATGGGCTTGAAAGAAGAAAACATCACAAGTAATTCTCCACTGAGGCATTGCTTGAATTCATCCTTATTTCTGTGCTAAGATGGTAACCTAATATATCATCATCATCATCATCATCATTATCCCATTGATCGTCGATTTTCTCAAGTAGTCTCAGTAACGTCTCCATTTTCCCTAGCCCTGAGATTTTAGAAGCCTCTCTTTACTCGTCCTTCCCAATGGTGCCACATTGGAGGCTCTTTCAGGGCCATGAGAATGAGACCCATCATAGTTACTGGTTTTGTTATATGAATACGCCACGGGGAGCTTTCCAGGCTCTCCCATGCGGGCAGAAAACTCTCGGTAACTTGCCAGGTTCTTTTAGAGGGAGAACTAGGTTATAAGATGTCATACTTCCGGAAGCTTGGTTTTATAGTCTCTGGAAGTTGGCCATTGATGGGTTTACACGGCACTGGGGGCAGTCCCTGGGTGTGACCATACAGCTACTGGAAAATGGGGAATCTGGGAGGAAGAGGCCCAGTCCCGATCCAAGCAGGCTTGGAGATCTCAGCCCTGGGTCCCACACACCTGGGTTCCTCTGCTGGTTCCTTCATGTGTGAGGCTCGTCAGAATGTGTGGAGAGTGGCCTATATAGAAAAATAAATCTGAAATAAGAAAAAAAAATGTGTCCTCATGTGAGCCAAAACGCCCTCTTTCTTTCTTCAAGAGGATCAGAGAACCTAAGATCTCAAGGGCCTTGCTGCCCAGCAGTGTCTTGATTACATGGTGTGCCCATACGACAAGCTTGTTTCTAAGGTTGTACAAGTCTTTTCAGCGTGCTTAGAAAGTTCTTGAGCTTAAGTACTGCTATATTAGGAGAGAGTCACAGAGAACTGGAAAGAAAGTTATCTGAGAGGAATGAATATGATCGTGCATCAGAGAGATGGAGAGGAGTATATGAAATATGAGGAGTATGTGAAATATTCTTGCAGAACAATAATTTAACTTGAGTTTATCAAGGTTCAACCCTGATCTGTAATGTAGAGGGAAACTAGAGGATAGTGGCACAGGTAAAACTCCACCATAGAGGAACAGAGAAATTCAGAGTGTGGATTCTAAATTGGTCTGGACTTGGAAAAAATAAAATATCTTGAAGCAAAAAAGCAGCAGAGGTTGGGTTCTAGAGTAAGTAAGAGGGACTAAAGGACCTGTCAACAACCAAATTTAAGTAGTGAAATTTTATTGGACACAGCCTATTGCAGCACCGTTCACAGTAGCCAGAATCTGGAAACAACCCAAGTGCCTGAGAACAGATGACTGGATAAAGAAACTATGATACACCTACACAATGGAATGCTGTGCAGCTATTAGGAAAAATGAAGTCAAGAAATTAGCTTATATATGGATGAACGTGGAGAGTATCGTGGAGAGTGAAATGAGTCAGAGGGAGAGATATAGAAAAATTACACTCATTTGCAGGATATAAAACAATTTAGTATGAGAATAATACCTAAGACAATAGAAATAGAGGGCCAAGAGGACTGGTCCATGGTAGGAAGCTTGCCTCAAAGGTGAGTGGGGAGTGGCAGAGAATGTATTTAGGACAGGGAAGGGACCAGTATAACAATAATAGTTGGAAATGATGACTCTGGATAAGAACTGGATGCTGAAAGAAGGTAAAAAGGTATACATGATAACCCATCAGTAACAGTATTGCAAACCACATTGCCTAAAGGAATAAAAGGGGTGGGGGAGAAGAAAAGGGTCTGCCATAGAGACGGGTCAGAGAATAAAGAGGGAAACTTGGGACATGGGTGACAGAAAATATACACTGGTGAAGGGATGGGTGTTGGAACATCATATGACTGAAACTCAATCATGGCCAAATTTGTAACTGTGTATCTCATGGTGATTCAATTAAAAAATTGAAAGGAGTCATTTTTGGCATAACTGAGGAAAATTGAATGTGGACTAGATATTGCTTATCATGAAATTATTATTAATTTTCTAGTATTATGTATCCTTTGGGGGGTTATACGCAGGGCTTACTTCTAGCACTGCACTCAGTGATTGCTCCTGGCAGGATTTGGGGGCCTTATGTTATGCCAGGGATTGATCCAGGGTTCCCACATGCAAGATCAACACCCTACCTGCTGCACTATCAGTCCCACTTTCTTTCTTTCTTCTTTCCATAGCTATTATTGGTCTTTATGCAAAAGAAATAAATAAAGTCCAGTCACATACAGCTGTAAGTCTAGATTAATGATATCTTGGTACTTTTGTACAATTTTCCAAATCTTCTGTAAGTTAAAATATTTTCAGTCTATAAAGGCAAATCTTATAGCTCAGTAGTAGAGCACATATCTTACAGATATGAAATCCTGGTTTGATGTCTGAAAGCACAAAAAAATTTTCAAAATAAATATATGGGAGAACAAGGAGTATATAATCTATGACTCCATTGGGAGGGGACTATATAGCTGAGGTCTTCTTATTATCTATTGTGTACTTCTGAAATACTTGGAGGACGGTCACATGAGTATGCAACATTGGAAGGTCACTCAGTGAACATGTATGTATGTATATATGTATATATAAATACACACATCTATATTTTACAAAATTTAAAAGAGAGTGGAAGTCAAATTAAATTAACATTCTACCATGCTTATTTCTACTGGTATTAAGTGGTGATTGATTCTTTTTTAAAACAATGTTTGAAATTTTATTTAAATACCATGATTTACAAAGTAAATCATAATACAGTCCTTTCAAGTATTCAATATTCTAACACCAATTCCACTACCCGTGTCCCGTATGACCTTTTCTCCAGCAAGGCCCCATTAACCTGTCTACCCATTCAGCCTGCTCCTTTAGCAGGCACAAAATAATTTACTTTATATAGCTTGTTGCAGTTTATCTCAGGATGGTGTTACTGAAGTCATTGTTCAAGAATTTACTGAGATGTTAGATAATAGCTGAACCTCTTGTTTCATTATTTTTGTTCATTGAACTTAATGGGCTTCTACAAACTTTTCCATCTATTTTTCTGTACTCCTACTAGGCTGTCAGTGCTGTAAAATTTTGAGTTGTTGTGTAGCCACATATGCGGCTGCTCACTCCAGGAACTGTGGAATTGGGATGATTCAGCAGTCTAATGTCTCAACTTGATGCTCAGCTTGACCACAGAAGCAGGTGTGGGTGGACCACTGTATCTTCCAGTGGGGTGGGTGGGGTCTTGGTCAGACCCCCAAACCAAGAAAGCTCCAGAGACCTGGGTCCAGATACCAGGGCTACCTGGTTAGGCTCACCCCTGTTATCTCTCCAACAAATGATTGGTTTTTGAGTGAAGGAAGGGGAGGTAGATTTCTAGGCTTATAAAAGGCTCTGTCTGAGTATGTACAAGGCTTTCAGAAGTCTCTTTATTGGGGAAAGAGCTATTTAAGCTAATTTGTGTAGTTCCTGCATGTGCCTAATTAAAAATATTTTGCTGTTAATTGCTTACTTAGATGTAAAATAAATTGTGGTAATTAAAAAATGATTATTGCTTCAGATGCTGAACTTTAAAGTCCTGCTATACAATGGATGCTTATCATATTGCTTGAAGTTCATTATCATATAATAGTGTTGTAGTTATTTCTGTAAGATGTGCACAGAAATATCCAAATTGTTTTCTTTTTTAATACATTTTTATTAAAGCACTGTGATTTACAAAGTAGTTCAAAATGGAGTGTTATCTCTCTCTCTCTCTCTCTCTCTCTCTCTCTCTCTCTCTCTCTTAGTAACCAGAAATCTTGTGTTCTATCTTCTAAAACTAATGGTCCTATAAGGAGGAATTTGGGGTTGTTGGCAAAGATGGATTTCTCAGAATTATTGTCTTCTTTAGCTTTATACACTGGCTCAAGTAGAGAGTGGCTAGTTCACTTTTTACTCTACTACTCCTTTACACCTTGGGTGGTTTCAGATCTAGTGAGTCATATGCTCCTTCAATGGAGTGACGTCCTCAGAGATGTATGATGATCTTAATCAACACATTGATTAAGTAGGTGCTTCTGTAGATGTCTTGGCAGTCTCTGGAGCATAAACAATCCCCAGGTCAGTGGGTGCTTTATTTTTCTTCTTATAAAGTCATACCTCTTTCATTCATTTATTAAATACAGGCATTTACTTGAATGTAGTTTCATGAGTGCAGGGACTTCATTTCTGTCTTGTTTACTGATGAATCCTCAGCACCCAGCACCAAACACACAAGAGCTCAGAAGTTATATGTGGAAATAAAGAATGACACAATGTACACCTACTATGAGTTCAGACTTATTCTAGGCATGGAACAAAAAGAGAGTTGGAGCCTGAGATTCCATATGAGCATAACACCAGGCTCCTCTGTCCCTCTATAAATAAAGTAATTTCAGTGTAGAGGTTTCTATATTCGAAGACATTTAAAGAGATACTATCTGCTAGAACAGGAACATCACAAATATTAGGACCTTGTCAGTTAAACTTGTTAACTAGAGATTATGGTCCACACCTAGCTGTACTCAGGGCTAACTTCTGGGTCTGTGCTCAGGGATCACTCCTGGAGGTTCCTGGGAGGCCATATGGGGTTCTGGGATTGAACAGGGGTCAGCCAATTATAAGGCAAGCATCTTAACAAAACTTTAATTTAATAAACTGATTGGTCCTGGTGAGCTGGGGTTAAGGTGAAAGCAGGCTTTGTAGTAGACACACAATTATTCAATATCAGTTATTCAAGACCATGGGGACACTGACATGCTCAGCACGAGCCTCTGAGATCACTGTACTGAAGGATATTGCACCAATAGAAGAGAGAGAATTGAGAAAGCAACCTTCTTTTTATCCTTTTTCCTTTGTCCCAGTTTTTTTTCTTTTTGGGTCACACCTGGCAATGCACAGGGGTTACTCCTGGCTCTGCACTCAGGAATTACTCCTGACGGTGCTCAGGTGACCATATGGGATGGTGGGAATCAAACTCGGGTCAACTTCGTGCAAGGCAAATTCCCTACCTGTTGTGCTATTGCTCCAGCCTCTGTCCCAGTTTTTAATAAAGTTAAATGTAAGATGACCTTAACCCTGCATTTGTTAATTTGTATATTCCTTATATTGGGCTGGAGCGATAGCACAGTGGGTAGGGCTCTTGCCTTGCACGCTGCCGACCCGGGTTCGATTCCTCTGCCCCTCTCAGAGAGCCCGGCAAGCTACCGAGAGTATCTAGCCCACACGGCAGAGCCTGGCAAGCTACCCGTGGCATATTCGATATGCCAAAAACAGTAACAAGGTGTCTCACAATGGAGATGTTTCTGGTGCCCGCTCGAGCAAATCGATGAGCAACGGGGTGACAGTGATAGTGACAGTGATTCTTTATATTTCCTGTCCCTGCACCTACTTGATGAAAGCTGGCTTTGTGTTCAAGGATCTTTATTTTGTATTTTGGTCAATTTTAGTCTAGTGATTAGCACTTGGCTCATGAACACGCAAGAGTGAGCTGATCCTTTTGCCTTCTTCCCTCCCGCATACACTTAATGTTGATCAGATATTTCTTCATGTTAGGCTGAACTTCTGGGGCTGGAGTGATAGCACAGCAGGTAGGATGTTTGCCTTGCACGCAGTCAACCTGGGTTCGATTCCCAGCAGCATCCCATATGGTCCCCCAAGCACCGCCAGGAGTAATTCCTAAGTGCAGAGCCAGGGGTAAACTCTGTGCGTCACCGAGTGTGACCCAAAAAGAAAAAAAAAGACTGAGCTTGCTTGTATTGTAACTTGCTGACTTTTGTAGTAGTGTCCTCATCCAACGTGAATGTCATCGTTCTGAAGGATGGGCATGTGTGGAAACATGATGGGCATGTGTGTCTTTGTCTCAGTTCTTTGGAAAGAGTAGAACACAATCTTCCTGCACATGGGGAAAACATGCTGATATGCCTTTGACAGTTCTTGCTCAGTCACAAGTCACAAAGGATTTGACTTTCATTTTGGTGCTTCAGTGATGACTGTATGAGGAAGAGAATCACAAGTTCAAGGCTTGTGTCTTACCCATCTCAACTTGAAGTGATACCTGACACTTCCACTCACATTACATGGACAAGAGATAACCAAGATCTTACATATCTTCTACTCTAGAAGCAAGGGCACTGAGCAGATATGAATCCCTGTGATGTAGGCAACGCAAAGCCCATGTTCAGAAGGACTCATGCTGGATTGGATGTTCTATGATTTTCTTGAAATTCTTAACAATTAAAAAAAGTGTTCTACATTTAATTTTGCACTAAAACACATGAATTAATTAGCAAGGCTCAGGCTGAAAAATAGAATTTTTGATAGGGCAGGACCTTTCCAGCAATACTGTTACATAATGGAAGGGGACAGTGAATATTTGATGGACAGCTAGCAATCTCTGCCTCTGCTATCATTATTTCCAAGTTTGAAACAAATAAGAGTACATAAGTTATTTTTAAAATACCCAGTTTTGAAGAATACTTAGGCCCCAAGAAAAGTATTGTTAAGCTTAGTGCTTTTCTAAATAACAATAATACTATATCTGCAAAGAGATATAATCTGTGGGATCATATCTTAATAAAATAGATGTCTTCTGCAAAGGACGGGGGAAAACAAGATAGCACAGATAGGTGTGACTGCTATAATCACTTGCACTTTTTCTTAGTATTTTGATTTAAGAAGTAGTTAATAAGTATGTATTAGTCATCATATGTGGCTGGGTTAACATCATTATGATCAACAAACTTCCATAGAACTTATGCTTAAGGTATTTTAAATTAATTCATTAATTAATCTATTCATTATTTATTTGGATGTTTGGGTGACACCTGATGCTCAGGGATTGCTCCTGGCTCTGCACTCAGGAATTACTCCTGGCAGTGCTCAGGGGACCATATGGGATGCTGGGAATCGAACCTGGGTCAGCCACATGCAAGGCAAACACCCTATCCGTTGTGCTATCGCTCCAGCCCCTTTTTAAAAGATGTTTTTACACAATAGAAAATTCTAGGTTGACAGTTTTATTCTTCTAGTATTTTAAAGAAATATTCTTCTACTATTTAAAAGATTTCTCACTTTTTCCAGTGAGAAATCCTTAACTTTCCTTGTTTTTCTGGTACATAATGGACAAATTTCCTTTGGCTGCTTTAAAATCTTTTTTTGTTTTCTTTGTATTGTTTTTGGGCCACAGCTGCATATGCTCAAACTTACTTCTGCGTTCAGGGCTTACTCCTGGCTCAGGCTCAGGCCTCTCTCCTGAAGGGCTCAGGGGACCTTATGGGGAACTGAACCTGGCAGGGGCATATGAAAGGCAAATGCCCAACCCACTATTTCTTGCCCCCAAATTTCTATTTCTCTTGCCCCCAAATCTTTCACGACTGGCTGGGAGAAGATTAATTGTGATGTTCCTTTGTTTTCTTTGTGTGTGCTATGCTTGTGTTTTATATTGCTTTCAATATATGTGGGCTTATAATTTTTATCAGGTTTGGATAAAGTATGATAATTATATTTTTAGATATTTTATCTGCCCCTCTTTCTTGTGGACACCAATTTATATCTATGTTAAGCCATTTGAAGTTGGTCCACAATTCATAGATAATCTGTTAATTTTCTTCTGGTATTTTTCTTTCTAGCTAACTTCAAATTCTCTTTGAATATTCACTAATATTTTCATCTGCAGTACCTGATCTCTTGTTATTCTCACACAGTGTATTTTTCATCTCAGAAAAAGTGGTTTTCATATTCAAAAGTTTGATGGATATCTTTCTTATATTTTCATCATTTTAAAAGATGGTCAATGTTTCCTGTAACTCTGTGATGTATAAACTATAATTGCACTAACTGCTTCCATTCTTGCTTGCTATCTTTCCTATTTTTTTTGTTTCTGTGCAGAATCCTATTCAAGTCGTCAAGATCTCCTATCATCTCTGTGTGCAGCTCTTTGCTCCGAGATCCATTCTAGTGCTCTTGCCCAACCCAGACCTTCAACTCTCTTTCCACATCCCAGAGATGCTGCTGATCACTTTCTTGAGATATATCCTGAGAACTCTTCCCAAGCTGGAAAAGCTAGACAATTTCAGCATCCCCTTATTTTCTATAGAGTCTAAGGAGTCTAAGACTCTCTCAGGAGTCATTACCTTAGTTTTCTGATATCCTATTACTTGGAAGTCACTTTTAGTTTAATTTTTAGATTTTTTGGGCTACAGCTGGTGATACTCAGTTCTTATTCAAGGATTACCTTTGGCAGGGCTCAGAGATCAAACTGGGTCATTCAAGTGCAAGGCAAGAGCCCTACCTGGTGTATACTATCTCTCTGGCCTTGAAGGCCACTTTTAAGTATGTCATTTTTGTCTTTCTTGAGTTGTTTCAGCAAAGGAGTAAGTCTAGCAATTGTTATCATCTTAACTCTTGAATCTTTTACTTAGAATTATCACTACCATGAAACAAAAAATTCTAGTAGATAATTCTGGGATGTGAAGGGTGAAATTATTGGTAAATATAAATTCCTTGCAAGCAAATAAATCTGAACAAGTATTACAATCAATAAATTACTGTGCTTGGATGAGATGTTTCTGAGGAGAAATGCAAAGGAGGAGGGAGACCAGGCTGAAAAGCAGAATTATATTTGCCTTCTTCAGATCAAAACTCATTGGTGGGGATAAGAGAAACAGACTTCAGTCTTGTCATTTGCCAGGAAACTGGTTCTAATACACCAGTGGCAGGTGTAGATGCCCGTGGGAAAAAGCAAAACTACTGAGGAGCTTGGAAACGTTTGAACTTTCAGAGTAATGTCTTCACAGCAATCAAAGAAGATATATATGTATATATTAGCAAACACTAAAACGAAATGCGGTGAAATTGTATCTGAAGCGTGAAGCGTTTTTGGACTGAGATACGCTGTGAAATCGTATCATTGCGCTTTACAGACCACTCTTATCACCACGTGTCTTCTCTGAAAGTCTGCTCTCCCACCAATGACACAGTGCCTTTGCGAACGCAGTTGCGAAGATTCGAGAGTGCCAGTGTAGGACATTTCTTGGCTCTGCAGAATGAGGAATCCTGCAGCCTCCAAAACAGAGACTGTTGTGCCTCTCTCGGTATTACTGAGAGCACATTAATCTCCATGAAGGCCTGGTGCCACTTTGAGTTAAAAAAATTTAAAAAAATGGACAAAGCCAACCTTTTGATATTGTATAATTATTGACACGCAGCTGTCCTGCACTTTTCTGTTAAATCCACTTAAGTACCGGAAAAGCCTGAAGGATTTTGAGGTAGCATAAGAACTGTGTGTTGAATTAACATGTCTGACTTTTTTTTCTCTCTTTAAAAGATCAAATAAGGAACAATAGAGAGCTTCTGACACGGAATGCATAGTTTATTGATGTAGAAGTCATGTAGCACAGGGATGTTACAGATGAGGGCAAGGCAGTTTGCTTTTACTCCCAGAGGTACGGACTTCCTCTCCGTGAACCTCCACAGTATAGTCCAGATCACAGAGTTACCAACCAAGATGATGCTCTAAGGCTGTGGGTTTTTATTTTTTTTTTCAGTATAGGGTGATAAACCCTGGAAATTCTTACAATATATATGAAGGTCAAAATAAGTTCAGTTACTTACTTTTAAATTTTTATTATCACTTTTTAAATTTTTTGAGTCACTGTGAATTACAAAGTTATTCACGACTGTGTTTCAGGCATGAAATATTCCAACACCAATCCCTTCACCAGTGTTCACTGTCCTCCACCCATGTACTTTTTTTTAAAAAAAATTAAATTTTATTGAACTACCATGAGATAGTTACAAGCTTTCATGTTTGGGTTATAATCTCACAATGATCAAACATCCATCCCTCCACCAGTGCACATTCTTCACCACCAATATCCCGGGTATACCCCTCCCTTTCCCACCCTCCCCCTTCCTCTAAGACAATATTCCCCATACTCTCTCTCTAGCTTTGGGTATTATGGCTTGCAACACAGACACTGAGAGGTCATCATGTTTGGTCCATTATTTACTTTTGGCACGCATCTCCCATCCCAACTGGTTCCTCCAGCCATCATTCTCTTAGTGACCCCTTCTCTATTTTATCTGCCTTCTCCCCTCCGCTCATGAAGCAGTCTTCCAGCTATGGGGCAGTCCCCCTGGGCCTTGTATCTACCGTCCTTGGGTTTCAGCCTTATGTGATGCTACCCTACACTTCACAAATGAGTGCGGTCCCTCTAGGTGTGTCCCTCTCTTTCTGACTCATTTCACTTGGCATGATACTCTCCATGTTTATCCATTTATAAGCAAATTTCACGACTTCATCTTTCCTAACAACTGCACAGTATTCCATTGTGTAGATGTACCAAAGTTTCTTTAACAAGTCATCTGTTTTAGGGCACTCGGGTTGTTTCCATATTTTGGCTATTGTGAACAGTGCTGCAATGAATATATAGGTACAGATGTCATTTCTACTGTGTTCTTTTGCATCCTTGGGATATATTCCCAGAAGTGGTATTGCCCTCCACCCATGTACTCAGATCCCTTCCACACACCCATCTCCTCCTGCTTCTGTGATAGGCAGTTTTAGGGGTTGATTATATATTTACTTTTTGCTGTTAGGGTCTGTGGCGTCAATACTGTTACTAATAGGGTGTCATGTGTATCTACTGCATTTCAGCACCTCTCCTCTTCCAGAGTGAGCCATTCCCTTTACTACTGTCTTGGTGTTCTCTTCCTGGTCCTCTCCCCCCTTCCCCAAGAGGCAAACTTCCTACTGAAGACCATTTTTTCATGCTGTTCTGTTGCCTTTATTCCTTATGGTTCTTTATATTCCTCATATGAGAGACATCATTCTGTCTGTCCCTCTCCTTTTGATTAATTTCACTAAGCACGATGCTCTCCAGATCCATCTATCCACCTACAGAAAATTGCATGACTTCATCTTTTTTTTATGACTGAATAGTATTCCAGTTGCATATGTACATAGTTTCTTTATCCAATTGTCTGTTCTTGGGCTCTTGGGTTGTCACCAGATTTTGGCTATTGTGAAATGAGCTGCAATGAACACATGGGGTGAAAAATATCTTTTCTGGATTGTGTTTTTTTTGGGTGTTTGGAGTACACTCCAAGGAGTGGAACTTCTGGGTCGTATGGAAATTCAAGGTTTTTTTTTAAAAAAATAGTATCCATTTTTTTGTTTTTTGAAAGACTGGATAAGTTGACATTCCTACCATCGGTGAATGATGGTCCCTTTCTCTCTCCCCACTCCTGCAACCATGCTACTACTGATTGTTCTGTTCTTTTTGATGTGTGCCAGTCTCTGTGGTGTGAGATGATACCTCATCTTTATTTTGATTTGCATCCTCCTGATATTAGCAATGCAGAGCAGTTTTTCATATAGATTTTGGCCATTTGTATTTATTCCTTGTGGAAGTTTCTGTTTATCTCTTCTCAGGTTTTGGTGGGGTTGGATATTTTCTTCTTGTAAAGTTATACCAGTGCTTTATATATCTTAGACATGAAACCTTTATCAGATGAGTCGTAGGCAAATATTTACTCCCAGTCTGTGAGTGTCTTTGTGTTCTGGTCATTGTTTCTTTTGAAGTACAGAAGCTTCTTCTTTTTTCTTTTTTTTATTATTATTATTTTTTTTTATTGAATCACCATGTGGAAAGTTACAAAGGTTTCAGGCTTAAGTCTCAGTTACACATGCTCAAACACCAATCCCTTCACCAGTGCACATATTCCACCACCAAGAACTACAGTAAACCTCCTCCTCACCCCCCACCTCCCCAGCCCCCCACCCCACCTAAGTACAGAAGCTTCTTTATTTAACATATCCTACTTGTTTATCTTTGCTTCTACTTGCTTGGCTAATGACATTGAATTCTCAAAAATGCCTTTACTTCAATGTCATGGAGATTTCTGCCATTATTTTCTCAATGCAACATGGATTCAGGTCTGATATAAGGGTTCTTAATCCATTTTTTTTATTTGACTCTTGTGCATGGTGTTAGAAAAGAGTATTTGAGTTCATTTTTATTTACCTGTGGCTGATCAGTTTTCCTAGCATCAGTTGTTAAACCGACTTTCCTTGTTCCACTTCACATTTTTTGCTCCTTTATTGAAAATTAATCATCCATACACCTAAGGCTTGGTCTCTGGAGCTTCAATTCTATTCCACGGATCTGATGGTCTGTCCTTATTCCAGTACCATGCTGTTTTAATCACTACAGCTTTGTAGTACGATTTGAAGTTCGGGTACACAATGCCTCCCCTCTTCCGTTCCCCTTGAATTGCTCTAGGTATTGGGAGGATTATTATTTCATATGAGTTTCATGTTGTCTATTTCTTTGTAAAATAAGTATCTGGTTATGAGCCTGGCTCTGTGAGCAGGAAGGGGTGATGCTTAGGGAGTCATATGCATGAACCAGGATTAGTCACATGCAAGGCAAGCACCTGAGGCCCTGTACTATCTCTCTGGCTCCAGTATTATTATTTTTTAGTTGAGTTTTTGGGCCATACCTGGTGCTCAGGGATTACTCCTGACTCTTCACTCAGGAACTACTCCTGAAAAAGGTATTCAGAGGGACCATATGTCATATGGGAAATTGAACCCGCATTGGCTGCATGCAAGGCAAATGCCATACTGACTGCTCTATCACTTCAACTCCTCCAGTATTATTTTTATTTTATTTATTTTAATTTTTATTTTTTAAAAAATTTTGGGGTCATACCTGGTGATGCTCAGGGGTTATTCCTAGCTCTGCAGTCAGGAATCACACCTGGCGGTGCTCAAGGGATCATATAGGATGCCGGGAACTGAATCTGGGTCAGCTGTGTGCAAGGCAAATGCCCTACCTGCTGAACAATCACTCCAGCCCGAGTATTATGTGATGAAAACCAAAATTCCACTATTACAGTTGTTGAAAAGCAAATACTACATAAAAAGTGCTCATGGAAATGTTTTCTGAGACTTCTGCAAAGAGACTGTGTTCATTTTGTAATTTTGGAGGAAAGTCAATTAAAAAAAAAAAGCCTCATACACCAGAACGAGGCCCGACTTAGAATGTAGTACAGAGATTGGTAGTTAGCGAAAGGGGCCAACCAAGCAACAGTTTATAATTTTTATCTTCCTCCCTCCTCTGTTCTTCCCCTAATTAGTTGGAGGAATTAAAACATATTTGTAAGAGGAAGTTTTCAATAAAGAATGGCTTGAATTACTGGAGATTCAACATGAGACAGGAAAGAATGAGCAAGGAAATAAGATATATTTGAACATGGGAGAAAATCAAATTAAGTCAGAGATGAAGAATATAATAGTATTTTCACTGTCACTGTCATCCCATTGTTCGTCGATTTACTCGAGCAGGCACCAGTAACGTCTCTGTTACACTCAGTTCTGAGATTTTAGCAGCCTCTCCATACTCGTCTTTCCCAATGATTGAAGTCTCTTTCAGGGCCAGGGAATGAGGCCAATCGTTACTATATAATATTAAGTTACTATCATGATTATCATTACTTAATAATATTAAGCAAGAATTAATATCCATCAGGGATGAAGGAAAAATATTTATATAAATATAAATAAGTGGATAGATGAAGAACAGAAGAGAACATGTGAAAAGTGTTCAATATAGTTTACTTTTCCTGTGAAAGAAAAAACTAAATCACCTCTTTTAAGTATCTAGGGGAACATAGTTGGAGGTTTGAGAAGTGTTGAAAATTATACAGAATTATTTGTAGGAAATGAGAAAGGTTGCTTCTGTCTTATGGCCAGTATCTTAAGATGTGTGACTTCTTTCCCTTGATACTCATAAGTATCACAATATGACAGAAAAGAGGGGCAGAGTGGAAGTGATAGGAAGTTAACTGCATAAATATTTGAGTCAATAGGTCCTGCCTTTCCATTACAGCCCAATCTCTATCGTGTATTTCTTGAATTCTTATGATGGAGGTACTGAAGAGATTGCAGAAATGATGAGGTATGGTTCCCTTTCTTAAGAAACATACATCTGGCTGCCAAGGTGAATCATAGCACTTGAAAAGTTAACTACATTACGAGGTAATTTTGCTGTAAGTGATGAAAAGGGCATCACTAAGAATCAGAGAAATGATCACTTACAGCTGGAGTAGTCAAGGAAGAGTTCATATCATTTTTACATCACCTTTGTTTATTCATCACTTCTCTCCTGAAGTACAGGCCCCACTGAATTCACCTCCAACCCTGAGCACATAACTTGGCAAATGCCAAGTTCCTAATCGCCATGACTGAATGAATGGACTATTGAATCATTGAATAAATAAATTAATGAATCAACACATTGAGTAACATTGATACAGGTATAATGGTAGAAATGCACTTGGTTAGGATATGGTATGAGAAAAATATAGAACTGTGAAAATAAAATAGATTTTCTTGAACTTTTCCACACCAGGCACTATTAAGTGCTTTATGCCACATTCTAGACTTACTTTATCAGTATAATCTTGTGAAAAAGCCATAAATATCCCAACTTAAGGGATAAAAAAGTTCAGAGAAATTAGGTGATCTGGGGTCAGAGAGATTACAAAGGGGTTAAGGTGCTTGTTTTGATTTGTAGGTTTGATCTCTGACACTACATATGGGCCCTTGAGCACTATAGGTGTCATCCCCGAGCACAGAGCCAGGAGCATCCCCTAAGAACTGCCAGGTAAGTTCTCCCTCCCCCACAAAAATATTATGCTATTTCTTATCAGAGAGAACTCATGTCCTCCAGTATGTATAGAGGCCAAATAAGGCTATGAAATTAAAATATATCAAAATCAGAATTTTTGGAAGTGTTTGTTCATATACTTGCTTATAATCACCTATTCCTAAAATGGCTGTATCTTAGCATCAACAAAAACTCATAAGTAACTTAAATTAACATACACTTTTGTTGGTTAAAAGTTAGACTTTTTTTCTCCTCTTATGTTCAAAAGTAGAAAATTGACGAACCTTTGTTCTACGTAAAGTATTTTCCCTACATGATAAGAAGTTCAATGACTAAACCTAACACAAACTAGATGCTGTGCTAAAATTCATTAAATAGTGTAAAAACAAATATCTTTTTGGTTTACACAAATATTTTACTGTTTTTTGACAGTGGGGGAAACTTGAAGACATTTAAGCAGGGGACAGGAATGCTCTGGAGGCAGTGCTCAACTAGCAGAGAGAGAGGCAGTCTACTGGAAGCCTCTCTCCTACGCTAGGAGACCACTGTCATAAACTATGAGGACAAGGGGCCAAAGATATAATACAGGGTGTAGGGCACTTGCCTTGCATGCAGCTGACGCTGATCCAGATTTGATCTCAGCACTCCATATGGCTCCCTGGTTCCCATCAGGAATGATCCCTGAGCTCAGACACTGTCAGGTGACCCAGAAACAGACAAACAAACAAACAAAAAAAGAGGATAAGAGGGTAAATCTAAATGAGACTAGTTGGGTAAAGAGTTGTAGGGTTAATTTAGAGGAAGTGTTGAAGTCACTTGAGGTTTGGGTTAAATGACTGTGTTGATCGTTGTAATGGTGATTATGAGAGGAATATGGATATCTTGATGCACTTAAATATTAAGTCTCGTTGTGTGGGGTCTGGAGGACTCAAAGATGTTCAGGTAGAAACATCTAATCAGGGTGCGTGGGGCCTAGATAACTGGAAGATTGTGTCTGTGGATGATAAATATTTACAAGTATATAAACTTGGAAGATAAGGTACATACAGGGCAGTAGAAGTCTCAGGAGTGGGTCAAATTCCCTGGGCATAGTGGCATAAAAGGAAAAGAATCACTTCGGAATGGACGTTGAAAGGAAGAATCAAAGAACTGAAGTCAAAAAGGTTAGAAGACAATGAGAAGGGAGAAGGTATGCGGAGGTGAGCGGTGAGTTCCACTCTGCAGTGTGGCCATCACACATAAGCATCGGATTCTGTTTTCTGCTCTAACACTGGCATAATATTTTTAGAAAAAAAAACTCAGCTTCCAATAATGGTTGTGCCCTACTGTTTGATAACCTATTTGTTATTTGGAGTGACACGATTTTCCAGGCATATCGTATACATTTTCCAACCCAGACATGAAATAGCTACTTGTCTCGGGGGTCTGGGTGGTATTTTAAAACTATAATATGTTTCCTTGGAACTGGCGTTTCCACACGGCTTGAGGGGAGAGAATTATCATGTGAGTTCACACTCTTCCTTCTTCTCTCCACTCTGGAACATGGGGTGTTTTCTGTTTCTTCTGCATTACATCTCTCTTTCCTTTCTCTCAGGCCAAAATATTTCTCAAAGACACAAGAAGTGATGAAATCACAATATTCCCTCATAACTCATTCAGTCAAATGAGCATTTTTCATTTTGTTTATCAATCTTAATATAGGAATGCTTCTAATACCACCGGTAGGAAGATCACACAAAATAAGAATGCACACACACGTGCACACATACACAAACATGTATGTATGTACTACATACATGTAGTAAAGTTTTCGGAATTCATGTAAACAGATACTTCCTATTCCTGCCACTAAAATGCCCTAGGCCCTCCCTCCCCATCCCTATGTCCACTTCAGCCCCAGAATTCCCTCCCTCCCACCCCTGTTTTCATTATTTGTTAATTGACAAGGTTTGGGAGCAACCCATTTCTTCCCTTAGCACCACCAATTACAGTTGCTCCCTCAGCCCGTGTGCTTCTCGCCTGCCCCTCTAGCCCAGTACTCTCAGGTTGGATTCTAGCCTCTGAATTTCATTATTGGTTGATATTTTCCATACCCTTGATCTGTCCCTCTATATACCATAGATGAGTGACATCATCCAGTATTTGTTCTTCCTCTGGCTTGTTTTCTTCAACATGATACTCTCCAATTCCATCTATATTGTTGTGAACTAGATGACTTATTTTTTTTTCTAGTGACTGAGTAGTATTCCGTTGTATATATGTATCTCAACTTCTTTATCTACTTACCTGTTATTGGATATTTGGATTGTTTCCATATCCTGGCTATTGTACCCAGAGCCACAGTGAGCATAGATGTACATTATCCTCTTTGAACGAATGTTTTATGTTTGAGGGTAGCTACCTAGAAGTGTGAGAGCTGGGTCAAATGAAAACACTCCTACCTTCTTTTTGAGAAATATTCATATTGTTTGCCGTAGAGGCTGGATCAGGTGATATTCCCACCAGCAGTGAAAGGGAGGCCCTTTTTCATCACATCCCTGCCAATATTTGTTGTTTTCAGTTAAAAAAATTTTTTTTAATATATACTATTCGCCCTTGTGTGAGGTGATACTTTATTGTCATTTTAATTTGTGTTTCTCTGATAGGAAGTGATAATGAGCAAATTTTCATATGCTTATTGGCTATCCATATGTCTTGTTCATATCTATTCATCTCTTCTCTCCATTTTTGGATGGGGTTATTTGGTTTTTTTGGTTGTTGCTGAGTTTCATGAGTGCTTATAGATTTTTGAATGGAGTGATAGCACAGCGGGTAGGGCGTTTGCCTTGCACATAGCCAACCTGGGTTCGATTCCTCCACCCCTCTCTGGGAGCCCGGTAAGCTACCGAGAGTATCCCGCCCGCATGGCAGAGCCTGGCAAGCTACCTGTGGCGTATTAGATATGCCAAAAACAGTAACAATAAGTCTCACAATGGAGACGTTACTGGTGCCCGCTCAAGCAAATTGATGAACAATGGACAGCAGTGCTGCGGTGCAGTCCTTTATCTGAGGCATATGTATGAATACCTTCTCCCCGACATTGGATGTTTCTTTATTTTAGCTCCACTTTCTTTTGTCATAAAGAAACATTCTAATTTCATATAGCTCCACTTAATTTTGGTTTTAATTATCTTTGCTAGTGGAATCAAGACATCAAAGATCCCTTTAAAGCCCAGATCTGGGCGAGTCTGCAGCGTATATCCTCCATGGATTTTATGATTTCTGATCTAATCTCTAGGTCATTTATCCACTTTAAATTAATTTTTGTGTATGGTGTGAGATATAGATCCAATTTCATTTCTTTCAAATTAAATAGTTGCAGAAATTTTGCTCATGGTTTTCCTCTCCAGTTACTTTTTATATTTGTACTATGTATCACCTAGCACTATTCTATTGATATTATTGTCCCCATGTGTATGGAATACATATATGTATACATACACACATATATATGTATACATACATACATACATATGTTTTGGGATCACACCTAGCAGTGCTAGGGTTTACTCCTGACTGTGTTCAGGGATCACTCCTGGTGGTGCTTGAGGACCACGTGCAGTGCTAGGGAATCAAAACCAAGTCAGCTGGGCAGCTGTGCACAAGCACCTCATCCATTGTACTCTCTCTAGCCTATTTTTCCTTTTAATGATCCTTTACTTTGTCACTGCTCTGTAATATATATTTTAGACATCCTTAGTTCCCATCCTTACCACACTATGTCTCTATCTCTGGTGATTTTGTTTCTGAAGCTCATTTCTAGGACATTTCTTTGGAAAGGCTTATGGGAATAAAATTCCTTGAGTTCTTCCATGTTGATAGTAGTTTATTATATCTAAAAGTCAGTTTCGCTGGATAAAAAAAGTCCATTTTTCTAATTTCCCTTAGACAGGTTTCCCTGAATACATTAATTATGCTATTCTGTCTTTTTCTTATAAAGAGCTGCCATTATAAAGTCAAACTGTAACTTAATTTCCCCCTTTTTTCTTTATCTTATTTTTTTTTTTGTTATTTTGGGTCACACCCTGTGATGCACAGGGGTTACTCCTGGCTCATACACTCCGGAATTACTTCTGGCAGTGCTCAGGGGACCGTATGGGATGCTGGGAATCAAACCCAGGTCAGCCGCATACAAGGCAAAGGCCTTAACCGCTGTCCTATTGCTACAACCTCTTAATTTTCCCTTTATATCCCTTCTTTTCCCTCTTTTGTACAAGTTATTTTTATCCGTTAAAGTACAATGATTTTTAAGTAGAAGTTGCCTTGGTTTTGGTCATTCTGAATTGATATTCTCAGCCATGTGGGGTATTTTTTTCAAGTTATACTTTCCATTTTCCTTGTTAGTCTCAGGAAAATTTACTTAAATTCTTATTTTCACTGTTTGTTCTCTTCCTCAGGGATTAATGTATTATATACTTTGAACTTTCCCGCCCCCCTTCTAATTTTTGGTCATTTTCTTTTTGAAATTCTTTTAATCTGCTTAATTTCTGTTTGGCTTATTACATGATCCTCTTTCCTCACCTTTCTCTCCAGGCATGTTTTGTGCTCATTTGCTTTTGTGAGACTTCTACTCTTTTGTTCCTTCTAGTTTCACCGCTGAAATGTGTTTACAACTCTTTTCATGTATTTACAATTCTTTGCTGCATTCTGTCACCTCCTTTCTGAGATTTTTCTAATTCAGATCTACAAGTTTCTTTCACATATTGTATCCTTTTCTTGATGTCTTCCAACTCATTTGAAAATTGTCTACACTTTTTATCTGTCCTTGTCTTCTGATATGTTTTTATTACCTACAGTGATGTTATTCTGCTCTTTATTCTCTTTGATTATCTAATAACTTTGCATAGGACTGGACTTTGCTAATTTCCCATACCCCATTTTCACGTGGGGTCCGTTTTCTGAACCTTTAGCAGTCTAGCTCAGTGCAGCTTTCAAATGTCCATAAATTCCCTTCTGTTTTCTAAGACTTCCTGGTTCTACTTCCCTGCATTTTTGTCTGTCGTCTTTCCTTTCTTTCATCACCATTGGGCTTCTATTCAGTTTGATGATATTTCAGAAGCATCTTTTTAGTGCAGGACCCTTTTTTGGAAAGTCTTCTGTCCTTTTTATTAGCACTAGATTTCTCCTGTCCCTCTGCACACCCCACCCTATCTGCACATTTATTACTGGGTAGTAAGAAGCTTCCCCTGTTTTAGAGGCTGTTCCCTAATGGGAAGTTCACGGGGCCTTGTTCTTGGAAACTTTTCTTCTGTATGAAAGTGGGTACTTGAGATGGTGGTTATTAGTCTCATCAACTGGGGATCTGCAATCAGGAATTTCTCCCAGTAATTGAAGACCATATGGGAGCCAGGGATCGAACCTGGGTCAGCAGTGCGCAAGGCAAGCAACCTGCCCACTGTACTATCTCTCTGGCCCCTAATTTTTTTCTGTTTTAATGTATGGGGCTAGAACCCTGTAACCTGTGTGTGTCTCCTTGCTGTGACTGTACTCTCTGGTCCACCTCTCAAAGCCCATAGTCCAGCAGCTTTTTAACCTTTTGATGTTTCTTTCCTCTGCCTGTTCTTTCATGCGTGATGAAGAGGAACCCAGGTGTGCAGGACCTGGGGCCGAGATCTCCAAGGCTGCTCAGACTGGGACTGGGCCTCTTCCACCCAGATTCCCCATTTTCCAGTAGCTAGGCAGTCACACCCAGAAACTGCCCCTGGCACGATGTAATCCCATCAATGGCCAACATCCAGAGACTATAAAACCAAACTCCCAACATCTGATAGCCTAGTTCTCCCTCTTGGAGAACCTGGCAAGCTACTGAGAGTTTACTGCCCGCATTGGGAAGAGCCTGGCAAGCTCCCCATGGTGTATTCATATGCCAAAACCAGTAACAATGATGGGTCTCATTTCCCTAACCCTGAAGAGCCTCTAATGCGGCACCATTGGGAAGGACGAGTAAAGAAAAGCTGCTAAAATCTCAGGGCTAGGATGAATGGAGAAGTTACTGGGTCTGCTCGAGTAAATCAATGATCAATGGGATGACAGTGATACAGTGATACAGTGATCTTTCTTTGTTCTCAGGCCACCTGGGTGAGAATTGATGTTTTCCTCCTATTTGCCTGGATACAGGTGAAGGTTCAAAGAGGAAGTGAGTCCTGACCTGGGGTGAGAACTCATATCTTATTGCTCCCCACTCCCAGGAACTACCATGGTCTCTTTTCACTGCTTTTTGGTGGGGAGATATTTAACAGAACCAATTAAATTAATTTGGTTTTTCCTCCCTTCGGCTGTAAATGTGCTGGAATTTGAACTTTTATCCAGTGGACTTCTAAGTTGACTAATCCTTGTGTCAAAAAGTTTTTATGGCAAATAGTTTATTTTATTATTTATTTATATATTTATTTAATTGAATCACTGTGAGATACAGTTACAAGCTTTCATGTTTGAGTTACAATCATACAATGATCAAACACTCATCCTTCCACCAGTGCACATTCCCCACCACCAATCTCCCCAGTATACCCCCATTTCCCACCCTATCCCTGCCTTCATGGCAGACAATATTCCCCCTTACTCTCCCTTTCTACTTTTGGGCATTATGGTTTGAAATACAGATGCTGAGGGGTTATCATGTTTGGTCCTTTATCCACTTTCAGTACACATCTCCCATCCCAACCAATCCCTCCAACAATAATTTTCTAGTGATCTGTTCCAGCTGCCTTCTTCCCCTGCTCATGAGGCAGGGTTCCAACTATGGGGCGATATTCATGGCTCTGTGTCTACTGTCCTTGGGTGTCAGTCTCATGTTAAGTAATTTTATATTCCATAAATGAGTGTAGTTCTTTTATGTCTGTCCCTCTCTTTCCGACTCATTTCACTTAACATGATGCTCTCTATGTCTATCCACTTATAAGAAAATTTCATGGCTTCATCTCTCCTAACAGCTGCATAGTATTCCACTGTGTAGACGTACCAAAGTTTCCTTAACCAGTCGTCTATTTTCGGGCACTCAGGTTATTTCCAGTTTTGGGCTATTGTACAGTGCTGCAATGAACATATAGATACAGATGCCATTTCTACTGTGTTTTTTTTTCACCCTTGGGATATATTCCCAGAAGTGATATTGCGGGGTCATAAGGAAGCTCAATTTCTAGTTTTCGAAGAAATGTCCATATTATTTTCCAGAAAGACTGGACCAGTCGGCATTCCCACCAACAGTGGAAGAGCATCCCTTTTCTCCCACATCCACTCAAATAGTTTATTTTTAAAAACTAATTTTGGCCACACCTGGTGGTGCTCAGGGTTTGCTCTTGGGTTAGCACTCAGGTATTACAACTAGCTGGGCTCAGTGGATCATACGGGGTGCCAAATATCGAACCCAGATTGGCTGCTTGCAAGACATCAGGCCCTACCTCCTCTACTATTGATCCAGCACCAGTTCTTTAAAATTTAACACAGGGGCTGGAGCTATAGCACAGCAGGTAGGGCGTATGCCTTGCACGTGGCTGACCCGGGTTTGATTCCCAGCATCCCATATGGTCCTCTGAGCACTGGCAGGAGTAATTCCTGAGTATATGAGCCAAGAGTAACCCATGTGCATTGCCGGGTATGACCCAAAAAGCAAAAAAACAAAGCAAAATAAAATTTAACCGATAAAGGGTCGATATCAAGGATATACAATGCACTGATTGAACTCCACAAGAAGAAAACTGCCAACCCGATCAAAAATGGGGTGATGAAATGAACAGAAATTTTCCCAAAGAAGAAATCCGAATGGCTCAGAGGCACATGAGAAAATGTTCAACATCACTAATCATCAGGGAGATGCAGATCAAAACAACCATGAGATATCATCTCACACCACAGAGACTGGCCCACATCTCCAAAAACAAAAACAACCGGTGTTGGCGTGGATGTGGGGAGAAAGGGACTCTTCTTCACTGCTGGTGGGAATGCCAACTCGTTCAGCCCTTTTGGAAAACAATATGGACAATTCTCAAAAAATTAGAAATTGAGCTTCCATTTGACCCAGCAATACCACTCTTGGGAATATATCCCGGAGAGGCAAAAAGGCATAGTAGAGATGGCATCTGCACTTCTATGTTCATTGCAGCATTGTTTATAATAGCCAGAATCTGGAAAAAACCAGAGTGCCCCAAAACAGATGACTGGTTAAAGAAACTCTGGTACATCTACACAATGGAATACTATGTAGCTGTCAGAAAACACAAAGTCATGAAATTTGCATATAAATGGATAAACATGGAAAGTATCATGTTGAGTGAAATGAGTCAGAAAGAAAGAGACAGACATAGAAAGATTGCACTCATATGTGGAATATAATATAATTGAGAAGTGCAAGTTTGCAGTGATGCAACTTCTGGCAGATATTTCTCTAGACTTAGTTACTAAAATACTAAAATACAAAAACCCAAAACCTGAGGCCACTAGGTGCGGTCACTCGACCTCATACCTCTCCATTCTCAGCAATGGAAAACAAATTGCCAAATGCTTCCTTTTCAGCAGGTCTGACTTTAGGGGGAGAGACTCTCCAAACTATAATAGTGAGTTTTGTTGAAATATTGAATGCAATCAAAGTGAAAGTAAAGTGAAATTTATCAGTTACACAGGCAAGGGGGGTATAGGGGTGGTGGGGGTGCTAGGGGTGTGGGGGGATGGGGTGGAGCTATACTGTGATTCTTGGTGGTGGAATAAGTGCACTGGTGAAGGGATGGGTGTTCGAGTATTGTATAACTGAGACTTAAACCTGAAAACTTTGTAACTTTCCACATGGTGACTCAATAAAAAAATTTAAAAAAATTTAATACATGTTCCCACAGAATGTTTAATTTTATGTCAAAAAGTAAGAAAATATTAGCAAGTATTTATTTTTGAGTATAAAATTTGGATGATTTTATTTTTTACCTTGTGCCAAAGAGCATAGCTAAAAAAATTCCTTGACTAGTTTCAAAGTTTTTGTTAAGGACTGGGGAGAGAGCTCAGAGGACTGGAATGCACACCTGGCGCAAGCAACACCCTGAGCTTGGTCCTTGAAATGACTTTGTCTCTTGAGAAACACCGAGTGTATCACTGGGGGCTTCCATTAGGGAAGCCATGAAAGTAAACAAAATCAATAATAAATAAACAGATAAATGAAAGTTACCTCCCTTGGTCACCATCCCCCAAGGTTCTGGCCACAGCCCTCCCCTTTGTCTCTCCCTCTGTCCATAGCACTCTCCTGCCACAGGATCACACAGGAAAGAAGAAAACACCTTTTGTTTTACCCCCAACACATCCAAAATATCGCACAAATATTTTTTGCATAGAAATGTGTGTAGAACAGGTACATATACTATGCATTTGATTAAGATAAAAAATCATCACTGTATCACTGTCATCCTGTTGTTCATCAACTTACTCGAGTGGGCACCAGTAACGTCTCCATTTGTCCCAGCCCTGAGATTTTAGCAGCCTCTCCTTATGCATTTTTCCCAACGATTGGAGGCTCTTTTCAGGGTTAGGGGAATGAGACCTGTTGTTGTTACTGTATTTGGTATATCGAATACTCCACGGGGAGTTTGCCAGACTCTTTCGTATGAAAAATCATACTTCAGTAACATTAGCAGAATAGTTAAGGTTATGCTAACAATAGCATAATTGTTGAAGATTAAAGGTCTGTGTTGACATAAACACAGAGATTTAGAGATTGAACCCTAAATCTTATTTAGTCTCCATTGTACAAGTATTAGACTCATTCAACTTTTCAGTTTTCTTATGTGTAAATAGGGACAATTGCCTAAGATTGTCCTGAACACAAAATGATAGAGTGAGTGTGAAGTACATTTCCTGATTGTGTGGAGCAAGAATAAGCAGTAGCTAAATATAAAGTTGTTGAAAGAAAATAATATAAGATAACTAGGCTTAGGGTTGGAGAGGGAATACTGGGTTTAAGTTGCCTGCCTTGCATGTAGTTGATCCCATCTTTAATTCTCAGCATCACATATGGTCCCCCAAGAACTTCCAAGAGTGATCCCTGAGCACAGAGCCAGGAGTAAACCCTGAGCATCAAATGTGACCCCAAAACAAGAAAAATATAAGAAAGGAAGGAGAAAGGAGAAAGGAAGGAAGGAAGGAAGGAAGGAAGGAAGGAAGGAAGGAAGGAAGGAAGGTAGGAAAGGAAAGGAAGGGAAGAAAGAAGAAAAGAGAAAAGAGAAAGGAACGAGGGAAGGAAGGACCAAATGTAGGAAGGAAAAGGAAGAGAGGAGAAAGGAAGAAGGAAAGGAAGGAATAAAAAAGAGAGAGAAGGAAAGAAAGAGAGAGAGAAAAAAGGAAGGAAGGAAGGAAGGAAGGAAGGAAGGAAGGAAGGAAGGAAGGAAGGAAGGAAGGAAGGAAGGAAGGAAGGAAGGAAGGAAGAGAATTTGGGGAGGCAGATGGAAGATTATAATCATTCTAAAAATAATGTGTAATTTCAAGTCTTGGTGGTAGATGGCTTGTTTATTTTAAGGCGGGTCTTTTTCCTTTAACTTCTCAAAGACCAGTGAATACCTATAAGACAATATTTCACAGCTGAAAGTCACAGTTGCCGGGTCTGGAGGAGGGGTCCCTGTGGCTCCAGCAGGGCAAACAGCCCATTAAAGGCACGGAAAAGTCAGATACTTGTTATACTTGGGAAAGTGGCCCCCTGTCATGTTCTGAGACCAGATTGGAAATTCCCCTGCTGGGTCAATCTGTTCTTGACAGAAAACTTTGTCAGGCCTTTCTGGGTGTGATTTGGAAGGCGTTTGTAAACTCATCACCGTCAACAAATTTTATTGAAGAGGTCACTTGAAATGCATGCTGGCGAATGTGGAAATGATGAGGATATTCAACTGCCATAAATTTGATTGTAGAAGGTGGTTCTTTGGAGACAGTGGAACATCCTTCCCCTCCCAATGGAATTTGCTATTTCGTGATGTTTGCTGCAGCAATCATAGAAACATTGCATTTTAGTGAACCAAATGAACTGATTTGAAATATACACTCATTAAGGCCCCCCTTTCTAGTCTCTGAGGGTGATGTGGTGCCTATTGACATCCAGAAATGGGAATAAAGGTGCTTTTTCTGTGCCCAACACCTGGGAGATAGAAAAAGTGTGAGCACAGACCAGGGACAGTGGGAGAAGTCAGCATGTGGCCCAGGCAGGGTTGCTCATGGTGATGCATTTCTGTCAGTGGGTTCATGGGGCACTTCCTGGGATGTGCAGTGGTGCAGCAGTAAGGCCTGGGAGAGATGGTGGGGGAGGAGGTTCAGTTCCAAAGGGGGTGCTGATGTCAACAGGCCTGTCCACTGAAGTTCACTACAGTCAACTTCCTGCTGCACCACGTGCTTGTTATGATCTATACCAAGACCTGATTTTCAGCTTCAAGTATCTAGAAGGTATCCCAGAATCCCAGTTTTGAGATTTTCCTTCCTTCCTTCCTTCTTTCCTTCCTTCCTTCCTTCCTTCCTTCCTTCCTTCCTTCCTTCCTTCCTTCCTTCCTTCCTTCCTTCCTTCCTTCCTTCCTTCCTTCTTTCTTTCTTTCTTTCTTTCTTTCTTTCTTTCTTTCTTTCTTTCTTTCTTTCTTTCTTTCTTTCTTTCTTTCTTTCTTTCTTTCTTTCTTTCTTTCTTTCTTTCTTTCTTTCTTTCTTTCTTTCTTTCTTTCTTTCTTTCTTTCTTTCTTTCTTTCTTTCTTTCTTTCTTTCTTTCTTTCTTTCTTTCTTTCTTTCTTTCTCTATTGAGCTACTGTATTGAGCTTTCACACTCCAGCCCACCTCAACCTGGCTCAAACAGCCCCAATGCTGTATCAAACAGGGGGAGGGAGAGCATGAGCTCCAGGACCTGCTGGATTTATTCTAATGAACTGATGTTATTGGACCAGCAAAATGATACCAAAAAAAGGGTAAGGTGTTTGCTTTACGTGCAGAGTCCCTTCTTCGATCTCCAGCACTGCATCTGATTTCCCTTGTAGCACCAGAGACTATTTCTGTGTGGAACCAGGAATAGCTCCTGAGCACTTCTGAGCCCACACCAACCATCCAAAAGAATCCATTCTAAGTCTGCTTACCCTGCCTCCTCCTCTTCTCCCACTACACACTGGCCCTTGCTCCTTCTCGTGTGTTCTCCTCAGGGAACTCTGCCAAAGCATTTTCCCTTTCTTTTTGGTGACCTGTGCCCATGAACAACAGATATTTGCTCACTTTCATTGCTTGTAGAGTCAAATATTTAAGCTGGCCACCTCCTAGAGACTTTCCATCCATACCTTTAGGCTTTATGTTTTATTTTATGGATTTGCTTTGGTATTATTTATTTCTAGCATTTTCAGTTAATGTAATTTTTTTGTTTGTTGTTTCTGGGACACACCTAGTGATGCTCAGGGGTTACTTCTGGCTCTGCACTTAGGAATTACTCCTGGTGGTGCACCGGGGACCATATGGGAAACTGGGCATCAGACCCGGGTCAGCTGTATGCAAGGCAGATTTTCATATATACTTACAAAAAGTTAGTCTACTAAAATATTCAGAATAACTATTCTAAAATATTCAGGAAAAATTAACTTTTTGTAATGAATATAAATATACAAACTGAATTGAAATGAAGTTTGAAATTAAAAATGATATCTTAAATTTAACTCAAATGGTGTTTTAAATTTAATTCAAAACATATTTAAGGGCCAAAGATATGGCTCCACAATCAAGTCTGTGCATTGCATGTATGAGACCTGAGTTCAAACCCTTGTAATTATTGTCGCATAAAAGAAACAAAAAGCATCAAAAAGTGATTTCTTCCAAGTGTAAATGTTTCAGAGGTTGAGAAATCCCAGTGTACACAGACACACATAGAAATGTGGGAGTAATATGACTGATTAAGCTGTATAAAGTATTCCTCAGTTGCCATGTGCAATGATTGCATCTACTTTCCATGGAACCAGGAGAGAAAATCCAGAAAATGTTTGACAACACTGGGAAACTCTGCTTTGTCACACAATTATCTGTTGCGTCCAGCCACCACAAGAGAGATTTGACAAGTTGATGAATTTGTCTTGTATCTTAACTACTTCTGTCACTGCAGTCTTTGTTCTGCTCTCAAGCAGTGACCGTTCATCAGTGGAACAATCCCCAAACTTTCACTGTGATTAAACAAAATTCCCTTTTAAGGGGAGAATTGGGGCAGGAGCTAGAGATTATTCCTCTAGACACTTAACAGTGTTTCATCTTGAGAGTAGAGGATACTTGGAATATCCATTAGGTCAGCAATGGAGCCCAAGGGACAAAGGAAGTCTTCTCTCTCTCTCTCTCTCTCTCTCTCTCTCTACATATGAGTGCATGCAGGCACAAACATGTGTGTGTATGATAACATAAGAGAGGAAAATGTGTGTGAGTTTGTTTGGTGCATTGTGTCATGAAGACTCTAAATCAAAGTTTCTCAACCTCCTTTCACCTTGGCTTCCTTCTGAACTTTTTTCTTCCTGTGACCCCTTATCCTACCAGTTGGCCCCCTTATTCTCATGCCATGACCTTCCATTTATCAAATTTTCACTCAAGGCCACCTTGGAATATTTAGAGGCCCACTGTGGGGACATATTGCCCCCAGCTGAAAAATACTGCTCTAAATCACCAGTCTAGCAAACAACTTTTATTTTTTCTTATACTCATGTCAAAGGGCTGATATAAGTATATTTTTGAAATGCCTGAAATTTCAGCTCTTGGAATTTTTAGTTCGAAACCAGATATTCAGATGGGAACTAATTCAGAAATAAGTGGAGTAAATAATACGAGAAGATAACTTTTGCCTCTGTATTTGTGTATTGTAGTAAAGGATACAACGGTCTGTCTGACTGTCTGGTAGACTCTTGAGCCAGGGGTGGGTATATGTGGATGACTGCCACATGGAAGTTGTCTGTGCCTAGGGAAAGAGAAAAGGTGAAAAAGCCAGATGAGGTTTAGGCCTGGACATATAAGGACCCTTGATCTTAAGGCTGCCTTTGCTGGATTCTTCCCAGGGGGTCACAAGTGAAAGAAAACTTAGGTTTAAATACTTTCACTTGGCAGGATCTTATTTCCCTTCCCCACTCCAATTTCCCTGGTTCATTTTCCCTTAATTGGTCCTGATTGGAAGTCATCATAAATCAGAATAATTTCTCTTTCATGCTCTTCAAATTTTAACTTACCAAAAAAAGTCTTTAGCTGGAAATGTCCATAAAAAATGAATGTCAGTGGTTTCATCTCTAACAGGGAGAAAATGAAACTCAGACATTTTGGAGTCACAGTCAAACTCCCTCAGTATGATTGTGAATTGATTTATACAGGGCCTTTAGAAACTTCATGTCCTTTTGGAATATACTGAGCAGGAATCACTCTTTCACAAATCCAGAAATTATAGCCACCCGCGAAGTTAAATGCTATATCTGTCTCAGCTGGGGTCTAGTCCAGCCAATAATTTACTTCCAGACTCAAAAAGGCGATTTGACTCTGATATCTATTTCTCAAAATTACCTAGTGGATATCAAGTATTTCAACAAAGGTTAAAGATTTCTTTCTTTTCTCTTCTTCCCCCTCTTACTTTTCTTCTCCTCCCCACCCCCATGCCCCAATTCCTTACCTCTGTCTTTTCCTTCATTCCTTTGATTTTTCAAGTCATATGTAGTAGGTGATGATCTGGTGACAGCTGGTTATCACATAGGACCTACATGGGAAATATGTGTTTATATATCAAAAAAATCACACAGGTATTCTTAGCTCCTAAGTTAGAAATGTTAGCAACCTAATTTATGGTAATTTCTAGTCATTAGTTGAGTAATTTAGAATATAGTATATTAAAGACATTTACATGTTAGCATTGACAAGGTTTTCCTAGATACCAACTCACAAATCTTGATTGTTGAGATGGAGAAGGACTAGGATCTGGGTAAATTACTTCATTTTGCTTGATTGGTCTTTGAATTTATTTTATCTTTCCATTAACTTCTTCAAGTAGTAGGGTCTGCACATGAACATGAGAAAACTCAAGAAGACATGTTAGTTGAACATTTTAGCAGAAGAAATCCAAATTTCTCAGTTGGTTTACCCAGTCTAAATCATGGGATGAATAGTCTAGTTTTGGGAAGTTTTTTTTTTTTTTTCATTTGAAAACTCCACTGCATATAAGCAGTACAGATAAGCCATTATCAACCAGAAAGATCCTCAAGAGTATAATGTTGTATAATGGAACTTTCATCATGAAATCTTGATTCTCTCTCTGTGCTTCACAGAGACACTTGCAAATGGAGCTTCACTTATTCTCTCACCTCAGTTGAGCCTAACAAGAAGGCAGACTAAGGGACTGTAGAGGTACTACAGATGTTAAGGCACCTGCTTGCAGCTAACCCTAGGCTGATTCCGGAATACAGGGTTGAGGGTCATCACTGAGTGAGGCCTAACTCCCCTACCTGGCAAAAAGGGCAGACTAATGATTTAATATTTTACTTTGTGGTTATGCAACCTTGCGTATCTATCTCTTCAGAAAGCTGAGGCAACATCAGCTTTACTTGATCCGCAGAGTTGTAGAGCTGATGAAAGGTCAATATTGTTTATAATTTGGTTGTACACCAAAGCTTTCTAGTGATGGAAGGCAGGATTACTTGCACAGACAATGGTGGTTTTTAAGAATAACAAAGCAAGAACAGTTTGCATTGGTAGGAAGAAAGGAGGGAGGATAGACTCTTAGGATTAGACCAGCAGCACGGGTAAGAGACTTAGGTATAAAATGACAGATAGAGAAGTGAGTTTTAATATTTTCCCACTTCAAATCTTGCTTAGACTTTAGCTAATGTTTAATCCTTCCTTTAATCTGACAAGATCAGATATGTTCCATTTGTTAAAGGAGAAACAGATTTTTAGGGTCTTCATATTTGGGGAATGGTTACAATATGTGATAGAGAAATATTTTGTCTTATGAGTTATATTAAAGTCTACCTGGCCATAAAAACACATTCTTACCCCTAGCCCTTTAACACTTCATTTTTTATATCAAGATAAAAATTGATTTATGACAGTATAAGCTTTGGTTTATAACTTATTTATGACTCCAACTTAGGCTAAGCTTATATTTCAGTATCTCAATATACTACACCACAATCAACACTAGAAATCTATTTTCTGTATCACCAATTGACCCCTTTTGTCTTCCCAGTCTTCCAATACTTCTTTAAAATAATTCAAAGACTTCTAAGAATTCATGTATTTATTGAGCAGATTCGCTCATCTTACTTATTACATGTAGGCAATTTGGTTTACAAGGTACTTTTCTTCCTGATTCCTATACATGCTGGTCATACATAGTAAAGAATAATGGAAATGGAGGGAAGGAAGGAAATGTCCAAGAAGAGTGTGAGGAAGGAATGGGAGGGAGGAAGTTAAAGGAAAGGTCCCTACCGAGCCCATCCATCCTATGGAAGAGTAAACTGCAGTGTGGTATTTTGATCGCCTGAGCCAAAGTCTACTGGATACTTAAGATTAGTTTTATTTTTTTATTCACGCTGGGCAGTGATGGTCTCCGTGGGTCCTACAGACCCTCACCTTCGGATGGCAGCGAGGGGCCGCTTCCTGCCCCCACTGTGCTTCTGTGGAAGCTGCCAGCCGTGCCCTCGAGCAAGATCAACCCTGATTGAGTGGCGTGGTTTCTCCCTCTTCAGAGAGAGAAGAGGCAAGTGACCCTTCCATTACCTTTTTGTTTGTTTGTTTTATATATTGGAGAGGCTTTTGTTGTTTTTAGTGTTTTTTGTTGTTGTTATTGCTACCCGTGTTGTATTGGATATGCCAAAAACAGTAACAACAGGGGCTGCAGTGATAGCACAGCGGGTAGGGTGTTTGCCTTGTACGCGGCCAATCCGGGTTTGAATCCCAGCATGCCATATGGTCCCCTGAGCACAGCCAGGAGTAATTCCTGAATGCAGAGGCAGAACTAACCCCTGTGCATTGCTAGGTGTGACCCAGAAAGCAAAACAAAACAAAACAAAAAACAGTAACAACAAGTCTCACTATAAAGACATTACTGGTGCCTGCTTGAGCAAATTGATGAACAATGAGACCCCAGTGCTACAGTTATTGTTTTTAAATATGACAATATGACAGTCTGCATGGTGTTTTGAACTTCTTAGAACATAAGGACTACCATGGTAATTCATATAGAAAACAGTAGTGATAGCACAGCGGGTAGGGCGTTTGCCTTGCACGCAGCTGACCCAGGTTTGATTCCTCTGCCCATCTCGGAGAGCCCGGCAAACTACTGGGAGTATCTTGCCTGATTGGCAGAGTCTGGCAAGCTACTGGAGGCGTATTCAGTATGCCAAAAACAGTAATAACAAGTCTCACAATGGAGACGTTACTGGTGTCCACTTGAGCAAATCGATGAGCGACAGGATGACAGTGCTACAGTGCTGCTTTCTAGAAACACCCATTTAGTCCTGATCTTCTTTGTACTCCTCCCATCCAGTACTTTCTTCAAACGTATTGCCATTAATCTGAATTTCTGTCCATGGATCCAGAAAAGCAAAAATACTCTGCATCTCAGTTCACAGGTGAGGACCCCATTCCTTCCTGAAGCAAAAACTTGAATGTCTAACTATGTGGGATGCATCCTACTTTTTCTGGAGTAGAGACTGAGTTTCAGGGGAGAAGCTGGAGGAGTAGAATACACAAACCTTGGGATCCTCCCCTCAAAGTCAGCAGTTATTAAATATTTGCCACTACTGTGGTAGGTTAAATTGTGTTCCATGAAAGAAACATTAGTCCTAACTCCCAATATTGGTAAGGTGAACTGATTTGCAAATAGATCTCCACAGATGTAATCAAACTAAGATGAGGTTCTATGGGATGAGGGAAGACCCTAAATCCAATACCTTGAGTCCTTATAAGGAACCAGAAACTTGAAGCCACCAACAAAAGGCCAAGTAAGGATGGAGGGAGAGACAGGAGTGATGTGTCTGCAAGCCAAGGGATGCCAGGCTTGCTGGAAATGATCAGAAGCTGGAGGAGAAGCTGGAACAAGTTATCTCAGAGAGCAGGATCTTGCAGATGCCTTCTCAGATGTCTCACCTCCTGAGGAGTACACTTGTGTTTCACATCATTCAGATTTTGTTAGGAAACCCCTAGGAAATGAATCCATTCCATCCTGTACATGGCCCCTTCAGATGTCGGAGGCTACCCTGCCTGTAGGTAGCAATCCTAATTTCTGCGAGTTCCTATACTGGGTATATGGGATTCTCTTTTTCTTCCCATCACTTCCTCCATTTTACTCAACTGAAGACAATTATTTAAAAGATATGTTCCTTTCATATAATCAAAACCCTTATCTCTAGTCCAGGATTTACGTGATCACTGAGGAGAAAGTTGATATCCTTTAGACTTTGTCGACGAAATGATCAGCTGGGAATGTATGTAGTGAAACAGTGGTCGGCATTTATTGGGAAGTGCAGGATGGTATCAGGAGAGCTCTCAGGGCCAAACCAACAGGCTCCTTCTAGACTGGCCCCGTTTCAGCTTGGAAGAACCTGCATCAATTTGAGTCCTTCAGTCCTGGATTTCTCAGCATTGGAGTCATAAACATGGACTTGGGAATATTTAAAGGTAGTCAAATAAAGTGGTTTAATATCACAAAAATATTTTAGGTATAATAATTTGAGTTACAGTGTCTAAGTTAAGAGACTAGGCTTCGTAATGAACTGCCTGGGTTCAAATCCCAGTTCTACCACTTACTATTTACAATTGATAAAGCTTCCTTAATCTTTATGCAACTCTCCTTCTTGGTTCTGAAAATAGGGATAATAGCAACCTCCCTCTTGAGGGTTATTGTAAAGATGAAAAGATGTAAAGATAAAGTCTCCCAAGAGCGCTTGACATAGAGATTGTTTGGTGAATGTTGGATTGTATTAGTCGTGGCATTCATCTGGCATGGCTTCATTGCCTGATATGATATGCATGCTTTTACTCTTCCCCTTCCAGCCCATTGTCCACTCTTTGTGTCATCTGAAAAGACATTGTCACATGACAGTAGATGTCCTCAGGTTAAAAACAGTTGCACTTCACACTTGAATCCCAGTTGCTGAGGTGTCTGGGGAGGGTAGCAGGGGGTCGGCCCATCAGGAGTATGTGGTAGAGGATTAAGAACCCCGATGCAGTGGTTAATAACCCCATGTCTATGGAGAATTAGATCTTTCTAAGCAGAAGGCCAGATTGACCATCCTTTCCTTTTCTCTTTTTACCACTCAATAGACAGTATTTTTTTTGTGGGGGGATGCAGGCATCCTGAATACAGGGAATAGACAAAATTGTAGGACGACAATTTTCATCTTTCTATGTCAGGTAACAATCTAAGGTAAACGGGAAGCTTTCAAATCTTATTCTGCCCATTGGAATCAGGATGCTTTGGGAGGTTTTGGTTTTTTCATTAACACACCTATTTGGAAAATCCACAATGATTGATTGATTTTGATAGTACAAACCCAGTAGAGGGAGAGAGTTCTAGAAGGAAGGGGAACTACCATTGTCAAATTCATTTTATTTACTTTTTAAGTTGTGGGGGTCATGCCCAGTGATATTGGTGGGGCAGAGAGGACAGGCCATGCTGTAGATGGAACCCCAGACTCTAGCACCCAAAGAGTCCTTTTTATTGCTTGTCCTTTATATATTTAACTTATTACTTTTGACAGAGACCCTCTGTATTAGTAATATTACATGTATTCTATCTAGAAAACTATGTTTTGAAGAGTGAAGAATTCTAATTTATGAGAACTTGCCAACTACCTGTGTGCCACTCAATGCTTCCCGAAATACAGCTAAGACAACTAGTTTCCCATCTGGAAATTACAGGGTTTAGAAATTATTGAAGTGAGAATTAGCAAAGTTCTGCTCTATTTAACCCAAGTTTTCTCCACTACTGCTTAAAAGCCATTAGTTCTTGTTCTGTCTTCATGACTAATGAGAATAATTGATTCCTGTCTTCTTTTTGCATTATCCATTTATGTATTTTTGTCCATTAAGCACTCCGTTTTAAAGTGATGTTTTCAAGTAATGCCATATAGATGATCTGTGAATAGGGATTCCTGGTTATATTAATACGAAGGGGTGAGTAACCTTATTTCAGGGTCATTAAACCAATTGGTAAAATTGGAATTAGACAAGCAGATCTTCTCCATCTCTCACTTTAGCGTGTACTTGAGATTGAAATAAAATGTTTTGCTTAATGCCTTTCATTTCTCTACTAACCCACTAATTACTTCAGTCTGTTCTTTATAGTCTTTCAGAACAGGAAGTATCACTTTAAAATATAGCTCAGTTCTGTCATTGTACAGATGGCCCGGGGGGTTCAGTTTTCTCTAGTTCCAGGTTTTCTCACCTGCCTGAAATGTCTTATTCCCCTTTCAGTTATACCTAAGAGCTCAAATGTTAAATATTGCTTCTTTATAGAGACCTTCTCCAGCTCTCCTCTGTGGGAAGACAGTCCTCCCGATTTTCCTTCACCTTTTGTTTGTCTTCCAGCACTTACATTAAGAATCTCGCTATGCTATGTTCTGATGCATTCATTTTCTGCTTTTTCTGCTACATTGTGAGATGTGTGAATCCAGGGTTATTGCTGCAACTGGCAGTCATCAAGCAAGGCACCTGATGCCTTGTAGTCACTTGACAAAGGAGCTGGGACAGAACTTTCTCTTCTTTCTCTTCTTTACACACACACACACACATACACACACACACACACACACACACACTCCTGATATGAACCCAGCAACATTGTTTACCTCAAGCACTTGGTAACAGGATCTTAACTTCTGCAAAACCTATTTTATTCCCAGTCCACACAGCAATTCTTACCAAAGTGTTATGTGGAAAAACGAATTCAATTGTATAGGTAGCATTAGTGGTATCATCTGGGAAGAAGAGTGGTCAATATTTTTCTCCCCAAAGGGGACACAGATTCTAAAACACATTATGAAATGTATGAAACAACTTTCAAAAGAGTATGAAAATATGGTCAGTTATTGAGGTAAACCAGTTCCTTTTGGAACTTGTTTATAATATGGAACTGTGTTGACCCATGGTTTCCAGCTGCAGGACAACTGATCATCCTAGAGTACTGGACGAACATGGATTCTCTAACTTTACCTCTGACTCTGATGGATCAGAGTTCCTATGATAGACACTGGGGATACATATGAGTAAAGTCACCACTCGTCATTCTCCTGTGGCCACAATTAAAAACAAAATAGAGGATCAACTTTGATGCTGGACCCACTAGTGTCCTTTGAAAACCAGTAAACCAGTCACCACAGAGGATGCAAATTGTGTATGACACTCTAGTTCCTAATTGAAGACATATGGTAGATGATTATCAGTAATATTTCTTTAGCCTCGAGTCTATATGCATTCTAAAAATGTTTCTGACTTATTCTCAATAGAGTCCATTTCATCTACAGGGTGATTTTATTGGAGTGATTATTTTTCCTGGAAATATGCCAGTTGTGCCTGCTGTAGATTTGTCCCCTCTCTCTGCCCACTCACCATATGGATTCCTTCTCCTGTTCTAAGTCAGGGTTCAGGGCTTATCTCCTTCAGAAAGTTATCTATAAACAGCTCTATGTATTCTCCTAAACTTAGTTTGACAAATGAATATCGATCTACCTTTGTAAGTTGTTGTGTTTTATGCACGTCCTTCTATGCCTTGCCTATTAGTTACAATGTCCACCTTAAATTGCTGTTAATTTTTTTTTTAATGTGGATTGCAAAGATGCATAGACACCCGGCCCTAGCTGATGAAAGTCCAGTAAATATTTGTGGACTAAATGAGCAGCCATACTGGCTGATTTCAGGCGAGCACTTTTACAAGGGCAAATTTAAGAAACTCACGAAATGGGGGCTGGGAGTGAAGGAAGAAGTTGTTGGCAGTTTGTTCCTGTGAAATAAAAATGAAATCGAGTTTTCTTTTTTCTTGCGACTGATTTTCTTTCACAGGTTTCTTCACCAACTGGCTAGTGTCCAGCTTTGTCAGAGCTAAAACATCAGACAGTCAGAAAAGAGGTTCTCAGCTGATAAATATTTGATTTACAAGGTATTGAGAGGTTTAAAGAAATGGAAGGGAGTTTGTCTAATGGGATTTGTGTTTAATAAAGTGAGGAAGATCACCAATAACCTGGTCTGTCTTTCTTCGCAGTGGCCAGTGGCTACCCAGGTCTGTGTTTTGCACTACAGATTGTTCTGGACTGAGCTGACAACTGGGCCAAATGAGGAGATCGGGCGTGCTCCTGGTTCCGCAGCAGAAATACAGCTGAAGGGAATAGTCTTAGATTTTCTTTTCTTCTTTTCTCTATCTGTGATAAATATTGTATGTCTCGGCAGCATAGGGAAGAAAATGATTGATCCTTTCTCAGTGATATAGATATGTGGCTGTATATGTTATATGCAGAATGAATGATTGAGAGTGAATGTGGGTGGGGGGAGGGAGCAGAGAGAGAAATGCAGGGCTCTATGGAGAGAATTGCCAATAGCGATCCATCAAAGCGGTGTCAGGAGTGCTCCAATAGATGGGCGAATCTTATCTCTAATTTAATCGCTTGTTGGTTTTCTGTTCTCGAGGTTTTGTTTTCTTTTAAAATTTTGCCTCGTACCAGTCCCCACTTCTTCAAAGATTTGTAGAAACAGGAATGATTATGGGGCAGGGGGGTAGGGGATTGGATGGGGGGGGAGTCTCATTGAATCCAATGCTTAAAGAAATAAAGTGCTTCTTTTTATATAGGCAGTGAATGTTTTGTACCAAGATAATCCAGCAGAGGCAGAGTGCATTTCAACAGCTTTGTGGTCAGAATTGTCTGCTGTTCTGTTTGTTTTTTTTTTTTCCCCTGAGAAAAGTATAGACTCTCATCAGGGGTGATGCTGCCCCCGAGGAAGCAAAAATGACTTGGGGAGCATAAATTTTATTATAGATCCAAGCAGTATCAGCCTGTGATCTGAATCTTACCCGATACTGGCTTTAACTACTGACATTTTTCTTTGCTGACCATATTATTTTGGAGGATATTTAACCAGGTATTTTGATAAGTGTTATGCTTGGTTGGAAACTGGCTTCAAAACTAACAGTTGAATAACACAGAGAGCCTGTGTGGGCTTGGAGATGTAAGTGCACATTTTCCATGGATTACTTAGCTTTGTTAGTTTCTATAAACTGCTGGAGGAAGCAGAAGCAGGGGTGGAAGGTATTAGTGGTAATTTTGGGGAAGTGTGAATATGTTGATTATGCATAGTATGTAACTGATAAATGTTAGTAGCTAAGATACTTGGGTTTATTTATCCCACCAGGGGATGTAAGTTTTCACCAGAACATTTATGATTTCTGGCCTCCACCTGTATCTCCCCATAGTATGAGCAAAATTCAGTAATTTGTCAGAACTCCAGAGCTGTCCATGCTAAGTTAGGAGTCATCCATCCATTATGGTTTAGATTTTCCTACCAAGCAGTTCCTAGGGGATTGATTTTCTGTGTGAGTGTCTGCTTGGGAGCAACACTTTGTCTTTTATTTATTTATTAACTTTTGTATTGAGTCACTGGGAGAGAGGCTGTTACAAAGCTGTTCATGATTGGATTTTGGTCATACAGATTTCCAACACCCATCCCTCCACCAGTGTACATTTCCCAGCACCAGCGTCTCCAGTTTCCCTCCCATCACCCCCCACCCCTCACCCCCTGCATGCCTCTATGGCAGGTGCTTTTCGTCTCTCTCTCTCTCTCTCTCTCTCTCTCTCTCCTTTTGAGCATTGTGGTTTGAAATTTGATACTAAAAGGTTATCAACAAATTCCCTTTACCTACTTTTAACCCTCAGATGTTGTCCAGCGTGATCATTCCCAACTATTATTGTCATAATGTTCTCTTCTCTATCTTACCTACCCTCAGCCCCACACACACACTTATGGTTTATTTCAACCATTGACCAATCCTCCCAACCCCTGTTTCTTGGCCTTGGATATTAGTTTTCTACTAAAAAAATATAAATATATACATATATATCACAAATGAATGGAGTAATTCTATTCTCTTGCTCTCTTTCTGACTTATTTCACTCAGTGTGATACTTTCCATGTCCATCCATTTATAGGCAAATTTCATGACTTCAATTTTCCTAACAGCTGCATAGTATTCCATTGTGTAGATGTGCCATAGTTTTGTTATCCATTCACCTGTTCTTGGGCACTCAGGCAATACGTTTTGTCTTTCTAAACTTGAGGCTGATCTGTGCCTGTGTCTTCCCTTCACTTATGGATTTACGAAGAGTTGTTAGTTTTCTTTTCTGTTCAGCTTTTCTCATGTTCTTAGGATAAAGTTCCAGTTTGTAAGTACCTTACACGTTGAACCAGAAACCAGAAGTTATAGTTCAGTGTAAAGTCTTTGTTTACCATCATTATGTGTGTGTACCTTTTACTCCCACTAAACTATACTGTAAGACAGAAGAGACTAGATAGAATCAAACATCAGAGGGCATCATCAGAGAACAAGAAAGGTAAATTCATCCAGCCCCAAATTTAGTTTTTAATTCATCCATTTGTGCATAATTTAACAAATCCTTGTGCACTATCTAGAACTTTGGAACAGGCAAATACAGGCAAATTCTTAACCATCTAGAAAGTTTAGGTTCCAGTATATGTAAGACACGTTTTATATGGCATTTGATTTCTCAAAACAAATAAACCAAAGCCCAATTTTTAAATTTGTTTTGAGGCCACATCTGGTGATCATCAGGGCTCATTCCTGGTTCTGTTCTCTCCTTAGGGTCACTCCTGAAAGTAATTGGGGGCCATCTGCAGTGCCGGGCATTGATTGACCTGGGGTGGGCTGCATGCAAGACAAGTGTCTCAACCCCTGTGCTCTCATCCTGGCCTCACAAAACCAGTTTTCAGTGGCTGCATTTTCTAAGATCCTTTGGACACCTTAATTCCTTATTATAAGCAACACAACAAAGAACACCTTTTTATAATAAACGTTTTCTAAATAATCTATTTCCTTTTGTAAATAGTAATAGTAATTTACTTTTGTAAATAATAATCAACCAATTCTTATTTCTGGCATAATTTTTCAAAGGCAAGATTATTTGACTCAAAAATATGAATTCCTTAAAACGCCTTAACTTTACTGCTTTCTATTTTCTGTCCAGCAGATTTTCACCTTCTTTCTTCCAGGCAGTTATGCATGAATGTGGTGATCAGATGCCGCTCTATCGTCAGTGACATTGAGTTCATAATTAATGTGAAAGTCTCTGTTAATTTAACACAAAAGAGAAGCGATGGGCTCCGGAAGTCCAAACTAATTGTAACAGTTACTGGTTATTAAAGGGGATGGTATAATTGAAAATAATGAATCAACCAATATCTGAACCTTTCTTATCGTAAGCTTTATGAAGCATTGATAGAAGGGCAACACAAAGCATTTTTAGAGTCTCTGTCAGTTCCATTTTTTCTGAGCTAAAGATAACCCACAATAGAGATTTACTATTTAGGAGAAAATATCAGTGACACAGGATACCTCGTGCCAACCAGGGGTTTAAAAGCTGGAGGGAAGAGTGAGGAAAAAAGGAATTTTGATACCAGTAGAATATTCTGGGTGGGGTTGGAGGGAAGGGGAAGGGGTATGTCTGTAGGTTGAGTTAGAGTCAGGGGATTCTGGAAACAAAGGGGCAAGACACTCTAAAATAAGTGCAGCAGAGGAAAAATAGAGTTCTCCTCCCCTGTCCCCACAATCCTTTGGAAAATCCATTCTTTAGGTGAAAATTAAGGACAGGAGTCATGGTCCATGTTGAGAGGACATTGTGAAACAGTTCAGTTTTAGAAGCAAGAAGAGGCGGCATCCAAGCATACAATCAAAGTGGAATAAGATTTATAAATAATTACAAGTAAGTCCGAAGAATTCCAAAGGCATTAGGAGGGATTCAGGTTTTCCCCTGTGAAGACTAAATTGGGTTATATATCATTGTTGTTTCAGAGTTGGGTTTTTAAAATATTGCATATGTTTGATTCCCCCCATTTTTTAAAAAAATATCTGGCTTTGGGTATTTCTTAACTATTCAATTTTTCTCCTGTGAGTTATTCTATACCTTGGCACTCACATATTATGTAAAGATACTGTGATTGAGTCATGCGGGACTAGACAAACTAAACATCTCTCACATCAGGACCAGCATAGACTTTATAGCAATAAATTATATTCCATCAAGAATACTGACTTGCGTGTCTCCCCTCCCCTCCCCTCCAGTTGTCTTCCCTTCCCCTTCCCTCTGTGGCTGTTGTGCTCAGTACCTACGGTAGCACTGTAGCACTGTCGTCCTGTTTATCGATTTACTCGAGCAGGCACCAGTAACATCTTCATTGTGAGACTTGTTACTGTTTTTGGAACATCGAATATGCCATGGGAAACTTGCCAGACTCTGCCATGCAGGCGGGATACTCTGGATAGCTTGCTGGGCTCTCCGAGAGGGATGGAGGAATCGAACCTGGGTCAGCCACGTGTAAGGCAAATGCCATACCTGCTATGCTAGCACTCCAGTTATGTATTTATGTTCCACACCTACGGTAACGGATCAATCTTGTGGTTTCCCTCTTGCAATGCAGGGACTCTTATTACTGAGCCATTCCCAAGCCCGCTATATATTCTTTCTTGAGGATGAGGGCTAAGGAGCGTCTTCCCACAGTTTCTCTCCAATAATTATTCATTGCAAGTGTAAAATGACTTTGATTTCATGAAGGCGCCTCGCTTTGGCAAGGCTATGAACTCACATTCGAATTCTAATTGTATCAAGAGACTATTTTTTCTACCTACTTTCCCTAGAAACACAAGCTCCTGATTCCAAGTTGGACATAAGGATCCAGAGGTAAAGATGAAGAGTTTTCTCGCCCAGCCCCCACCCCCACCAGCACCTGAGTCCCGGGGTGGCGTTTCCAGACAGCAGGGCTGGCAGCAACTAGGGCTAAGGAAGGACACAGTGTGTGCAGATAGTCTGCTTAGGGTCACACTCAGTGCCAGCCTGCCTTGGGGTTCCCTTCTTTTTATGCTAACAAGGGATTCCATTTTCAGTGTAGAAGAGGAAGGAAGGCAGGAAGGCAGGAAGGAAGGAAGGAAGGAAGGAAGGAAGGAAGGAAGGAAGGAAGGAAGGAAGGAAGGAAGGAAGGAAGGAAGGAAGGAAATAAGGAAATGAAAAAGGAAGGAAGGAAATAAGAAAATAAGGAAGGAAGAAAGGAAATGAGGAAGGAATAAAGGAAAGAAGGAAGGAAGGAAGGAAGGAAGGAAGGAAGGAAGGAAGGAAGGAAGGAAGGAAGGAAGGAAGGAAGGAAGGAAGGAAGGAAGGAAAGAGAAGGATGAAGGAAGGAGGGAGGGAGGGAGGGAAGGAGGGAAGAAGGAAGGAAGGCAAGAAGGAAGGAAGGAAGGAAGGAAGGAAGGAAGGAAGGAAGGAAGGAAGGAAGGAAGGAAGGAAGGAAGGAAGGGAGGGAAGGAGGGAGGGAGGGAGAGAGGGAGGGAGGGAGAAACAGAAAGGAGAAATGAAAGGAGAGAAGGAAAGACAGGAAGAAAAAAGACAAAGAAAGAAAGGGAGGAAGAAAGAAAGAAAGAAAGGGAGGAAGAAGGAATCCAAAGGTGACTTTGTTTTTCCTCTTGAACATTATCAGAATATTCATGGAGGACGGTGGGGGAAAGTCAATCTCAAAAGAGCTTATCATCATAATAGCAATATTTTAAAAGTGATAAACTTCAAACACAGGATGGGCTTTTGTTTGTTTTCTGCTGGGAGAGATAGTGTCCCCCAGGATCTTCCTTTGGGAATCCTTGTCAGCGGATACAAAGCACAAGGTTTGTGCAGGCACTCCCTACTTCCCTTCCCTTCCCCTTCAGAAAGGCAAAACAAATAAACAAACAAACAAAATGACCTCCAGGAGCCTGCTCTGTGGATACAGTAAAATGTCAGTTGGCCTGCTATTAATTGATCTGTGTACAGAGACAATAGATTTTTAAAAGCCAATTTAAATCTATACACTATTAAGATTCTGTCTCGGGGAGAGGTGGCTGGAGAAGGATAATAATGAGATCAAAATCCCTTGGGCCCTGGATCACTGATAAATTGATTATGACACTAATCAAACCTCCCAGCTAAAAAGCAGGTAGCCTGGGGATAAGTTTATTAGGTTGACATAAATAAACCCAGGCTCGGGACTCACAGTGGCATTGCTCGTAGCTATGACTTGCTCTAAGAAGCACAATGGAGAAGGACAATCTGATTCTAATTGTCTCTAAGCAAAGTCTAGTCTGAAACTTCCAGGATGGTGGCAGCTGGACAAATGTCCATGCTGGATGGGGCAGACTTAGAAATACCGTCAGTGCGTGTGGAAGCCATCAAGCCACCTTCTCTGCCAACCCGCCCTAAAGGACAGAGCTGGATTCTGAGTTTATGTGGCGTCTGGATTCTGCTCGGGCTCAGGAAATGTTGCCTTGGTCTGTTTCTCCACGAATCACCTACAGATTGGGGTTTAGAATTTTCTTTCTACAGGTCTCTTAACTCCAGCAGACTCTTTTTTTTTTCTATATTAGCCTCTTTGTTTTACAAATGACAGAAAATGAACACGCAACTTATGTTGACTGAAGGAGAAGGAAAAAGCTTACTGACTTGGAAGTAAGTAATTTAGGGCTGGAGCGATAGCACAGTGGGTATGGTGTTTGCCTTGCACACGGCTGACCTGGGTTCGATTCCTCCGTCCCTCTTGGAGAGCCCGGCAAGCTACCAAGAGTATCCTGCCTGCATGGCAGAACCTGGCAAGCTACCTGTGACGTATTCAATATGCCAAAAACATAACAACAAGTCTCACAAAGGAGACGTTACTGATGCCCACTCAAGCAAATCGGTGAATAACGGGACCACAGTGCTAGAGACTTGGAAGTGACAACGTGACAGGCTCCAACTAACTCCTGAGATACCTTGATCCTGAGTTTAAATGATACTAGTCCACAATGAACTCTCCCATTGTCTCTCCCTTTGACCCCATTATTGGTCTCCTACGCAGTTCTATTTGGAAGCAAGTGGGAAATTTGCATTCCAGCCTAGCGTCCTCCAAAGCTCATGCCTCATGGAGAACTATAACTCCCTTCACTAGTCTAATTAATTAATTACTCACTAGCCTTGACTGGGCACCAGTTCAGCTCCTTCACTGTGGTCAGAAAGATGAAATCTTTTGGTGCATGCTCACTTCTTGCTCTGAGTGTCCATTCCACCATATGTTTTAGGCTAGGAGAATGGAGCCAGTCAATTAATCAGAGGACGTGGGGATACTCTGGTGCCACAAAGGATCTGTATATTCTCCCTGGCCAAGAGACCACACAACCCAATTCCTGATTCTGCAGGTTTGCTGAGTGGTCACGAAATGCAGCTCATTCTAGTACTAAATGCAGCAATTGAATTGAAATAGGAATTCAAAAATTAAGTTTTTATCAAAAGATCCAGTATCTGGCACCACATAAAATCAATAAAAAGTTACTCATCATTTTCCCTTTTGTTTTAGCCAGCCCTTGGGAAAATAAAAAGTTTAGTCTTGAGAATGGCAGCTGATCTCCCCAAAGAAAAACCTCCTGACACATAAACATTTCTTGTAATGTTTTTTTTTTCCCTGCTTTGTTTTTTGGTTCACACCCAGAGATGCTCAAGGGTTACTCCTGGCTTTGCACTCAGGAATTACTCCTGGCAGTGTTCTGGAGGACCTTATGGGATGCTGGGAATCGAACCTGGGTAGGTCATGTGGAAGGCAAATACCTTACCCGCTATACTATTGCTCCAGCCCCTTTTAATGCTCTTTTCTTTTTTAAACTTTGGTCTCTTTTGGCTGGAACCTTTTGGGCCTCTTAAATCTGGGTGCAGGAACTCCCCAACTCTGGGAACGCCTCAGCTGAGATTTCTTTCACTACCAGTTCTTCTTTGAACTCACCTTCCTGTTCTTCAGAGATTTGGAGGAATCTTTTTTTTTTCTTTTTGGGTCACACCCGGCAATGCACAGGGGTTACTCCTGGTTCAGCACTCAGGAATTACTCCTGGCAGTGCTCAAGGAATGATATGGGATGCTGGGAATCGAACCGGGGTCGGTGGCGTGTAAGGCAAATGCTCTATCTACTGTGCTATTGCTCCAGCCCACAGAGGAGTCTTTTGTTCTTCTTGAGCTCGCTCCACAGTTCTCTCCTGTACTATTCATTTATTTTGAGACTTGCCCTCCCCCATTTTCTGTTTTCTAGAAGTTTTCTGCATTCCATCATGTATCTTCAGTTGCTATTATTCTGCCTAGGCCTTTCACTGAGTTCTTTATTTCATCTACCAGTCTCCTGAGTTCTGTCACTTCTGATTGTAATTTTGTCCTTCCCAATCTCATGTTTACTCATAACCGTACCACTGTTTCTTTGAAATCACTAAATATCTTCAACTCAGCGTGCTTATCTGAGAGGGAATAGAGCTGATTATTATTGGTTGAGTCTTTCAAGCTACTATCTTTGCTCCCTAAGCTTGGTGGAGTTCTGTGCTGTTTCCAATGCATCTGTTGAAGACTGGGAGAGAGTAATACACAACAGGGCCCCCCACCAGGGAGTGCCCCAAGAACTTCAGATGAGTATTGCTCTCTTCTTTTCCTGTCAGAATGATTCCAACCAAGTTTGTTGTTTCTAACTATTGTTTGGAGTATTTTTGTGCAGTTCCAGTGTGACTTTCAATGACATTGGCCCTACCTTTCCTTTGTCTCTAATTTAGGGTCCTGTGATGATTTTTTAAAAATATCACTGTTCCCTTTGTGGGTTTTTGTGAGAATAGGTGATTGGAGCTACGATTATTATTAGCACGGTGTGACTGGGGGCAGCCAAGTCACTTTAGAGCCTGTAAACTCACTGCGACAGTCCCAAGTGAATTTCCTGTGAGGTACGAAGGAGGGAAGTAGTGAGTGGTGCGTTAGCAGCTGTGTCTTCTGGGAAACCTGAGGAAAGGATCCTGTTGTTCCGCTGGGCTGGAGGCTGAGGGGTGGCGGGGAACATGAAACGCAGCGGGGAGACCAGTGCTGCTTACCGAGGGAGTTGCACTTGTCTTTGATGCTTACATCAGAATGAAAGCTGAGGGCCTGATTTATCATCTTTCTGGGAGATTGTCTGCTGGGAGTGTTATCCAGGTTTCACACTTAGAGCTGGAGCTGAGGTGGAAGTGATACAACCTAACTGCTTTCAGACATCCAGGACTTCTTCGGGCTCCAATATCAGTACATAGTAGAGATCCGTGAAGACCTTTCCTGGTCATCTTCATGTGACACACTTTTTGTCTGACGATTGTCCCCTTCCAAGACTTTCAGTACTGTGCTATGTGACCTGATGCTACTCACATCTGTTCTCCAGATGATATTTGATCATGGTCCCAAACCTTAATTTGGAGTTTGAATTCTTGCTGGGCCTCTCAGACCTTTTATATTTCATATCGGGCACATTCTCTCTAGCCATGTGTACCTTCCTGTGTTCTGTGAACTGTGTTCCTGTCATCCACATCAGCTCAGGCATCCCAAACCATACCTCCCACCACCGCTCGATGACCTCCTGGACTCTCTCAGCCCACCTTTTACAGGGCTCCTACCTGCACATTCACTTGCTCATTCAACTGTCTCATGTGTTTAAACTTCAAACCTACCCACGCCCAGTTTGTTTTAGGTGCTGGGGATGTAACCAGAAACAGAACAAAGAGTGTCCTCTTTGAAAGCCTCTGCTTCCGGGGGCAGAGGGAAAGCATACGAGGACACGTGAATACACAGGGAGAGGAAAAGCTGAGCAGAGGGAGCTGTTATTTTCTGTCAGGTACCCAGGGAAGGTTTCTTTGATGAAAATACTGTTTTACTGAAGACTTGAAAGAAGTACAGAGCCAGCCACGTTGATATTGTGGTGAAAGGTGCTTATGTCTGGGGAAGGGCAGAAGCAGAGTAGCAGGGAGCTTCGTAACGGGCGAGGAAACAGTACTACATGTGCAAAAAGTGGGGTTCAGAGGAGGGGCACCCAGGGTAGGTGGACCCGGACCAGGGTGCCCATTGTAACGGCTGGGTTTGCGTGCTTGTTTATTTTTGCAGTGTAAGGGCTTGAACCCAGGTCTCATACAGGCCAGATACGAGCTTGACTACTGAGCCAGCGTCTCAGCACTGTGCTTTGCACTCCCTAAGCACTGAGAGCGGCAGCTTCTGCAGGCCTTCCAGCGAAGAATGAGTTTAGCCGACACGTGACACGGGGATATGTTATGAGAGTGCGTTTAGCTGATATATCATAAGGGAGATATAGTAGAAGAGTGAGTTTAACTGATGCATTATGAAGAGTCTAGAAATGCTGAAAACCAGAGTCGGGTTATAGGATTCTTGTGGGCTAAACGGGATCCTCCCAATTCCACTTTAGGGTTCGAGCACGAGCCAGCAATAAGACTGGAGGGCACCTGGGTTCAGTGCTTGCTGAACTGTCGGCTCTGTGGCTTAGGTATGTGCCACCCCCCTACACTACGTGTCCCCCTCCTGGTCCTGTTCCCTCCTGGCTCCCTCTTCGCCCTTCCCGTCTCCATTTCTCTCCCTTCCGCCCATATTTTTTTTTCCTGAGCTAAAAGAGATTCCACCACCCCAGTGTTAGTTCCAGGAACCGTGTAGTGTAAGTAAACAGTATTAGACGTGTTTCCCAAACACAGGGAGATGCTTCTATTCCCCTTCTCCGTCGTGGCTTCTAGTCTTCCTCCTCCCACCCTTATAGCCAATAGCCTAAATGTGTAGATGCCGGAGGAGGGGGGGTGTCAGGTCTCCGGAATCAGCTGGAGGCCACACAAAGAGAAAGTGCAGGCGGGGAAGCGGGTTTTTTTTTTTCCCCACAAAAACCCTCCTCCTGCTGACAGCCAACTCAGCCTGCCAGTAATTACAGCCTGTCAGAGTTCGCAGGCACTTGCGTTTCACAGGGAGGTGCGAATTGCACATGTCTTACATTTCTGAGTGGGGGCCCTCCCTGCGGCAGTATTTTTACAAAATGACAGTTTCCAGGAAGGTATAGGATCTTATTTAAGTGAAAATAATTAAAAAAAATAATAATGGTTATTCTTCGCCACTGGACTCAAAAGGAATGAACAACCCAAGCCTCAGTCAGGACACAGACTCCTCCAGTTAGTGTTTATTTACTAGCCTGAGGGGACCCCAAACATTTGGGGTGACCGGTGAGGGGGTATCTTAATTTCTTTATCTGCTCAGAAAAATCTACTCAATAAGATCTCTCAAGGGTAAACGGCCTCTCTTTAATCTATCTATGCAATATAAAATTAAGGGCCACTTACACCCAATCTAAATAGAGGAAGGCTTTTAAAGGATAACTGGAGAGTGATATACAAGGTTTCCTAATCATCACACCTAATTACAAAGAGGAGTAAGGGATTTTTTTTTATGAGCATCTGAACTCTCATTAAGTACGAATAATCAACTATGAACTTTCCATTCTTTTAGCCACATATTCCCCAAGGCCATGATGCCCAGGAGAAGCCAGATTCAAGGTGGGTAAGGACCAAGTGGGGAAGAGGGAGCAAAGAATCCAAGAAGGGCCCTGTAAGAACTCCTGCCTCGGGAAGAGGTAGAGAACTTTAAGAAAAAAACAAAAACCAACAAAAAACAGCAACACCTAGTTGAGTAGGAGATTGCAGGAAGGAGCAGGTAGAGGAGCAGAACTGAGCATCTGGGGTCCACTCTGGTCTGCTGAATGAGTTTAGTCAAAAGCAATGGTTTCTCTTCCGAACTTCCTGAGAAATTCCTCAGTGGATGGGAGAAAAAAAACCTCACCTTCCAATTTTTGTATAACCCCTAAAAACACAAGGAGTTTTAATTCTTGCGTTTTGGGTGGGTGTCGGTTTCTAATCTGGCATTTGTCTATAAGAGGTCATGATTCCGACCAGAAGTCCAGTTCCCCAGGACTCCCTCACCCCTTCCCTCATTTTACCCACCTGCCTTCCCTCTCTCTGTGAACCCTAATTCTGAGGTCAGAATCAAAGGGCTTTTTGGGGGTTTGCTTCATGCAGTTCAATTTGCTTTGTTTATCATGCCTGTAGGAAAGAAATCACAAGGTATCTGTCTTTCCCTATCTGCCTGGCTTTCCTGAGCAAATCCCTTCAAGATTCACCCTTGTCCTCACAACTGCCAAGATTCCATGATTAACCGTATCAGAGCAGTATTTCATTCTGCATATATATCCCCTCCTCTCCATTTTTAGCATTTGCCCCTTCTATTTTTAGCATTTGGAGAGTGTGAATGTGAGTGTGAGTGTAAATCGTGTATGTGTGTGTGTGTGTGTGTGTGTGTGTGTGTGTTGGTGGTCGTGACCAAGGACACATCTGGAGCATGAGTGTCGGGGATTAAACTCAGGGCCTTGCACATGCCCAGCCCATGGTCTCGTCTTTAATCTATTTCTCTAGCCCCACCCTTCTGAATATTACATGAACAGCAGTTGGTCGCTGGACAAGCAAGATTCCCTCATGGAAAGCAAAGATTCTAGAAGGAAGGCCATGCGGGGGAGGGAATAGGAAGAGCAGAGAATGTTCTTGTGCTTATGCAGGGCAGGGGATTGTTTCGGTTTTCTTGAGTTGCATGTTTCTTGTGTGTTTCCTAAGTTTTAAGCAAGACCCCCTTTCCCAATTGTGACCCCAGACCAACAAGTGAATTCCTTTAAGAATCCTTACTTTTTGGCATATGGAAAAGGCAACACAGAGATGAGCACAAGGCAACGTCACACAAGTAGGTCAGTTCCAAGAGAACTGGATTCTCCCTACCTGCACAGAAGTAGCGGATACATTTATCCTCCCTCTCTCCATGGTTCTCGGCTTCCTCCTTATCCTTTCTGTGTTTTACAGATCCCCAGTTATGTGCCAGTTCACATTTTTCCTTCACCCTCCATGGAACAGAAGTGTAATGATTCACACCCAATAGACACGCCACAAGTTGTCTGAAAGGTTCAGTTGTACACCAACTTTCGAGTCTCTTAAACGAAGAGCATAAGATATCCAAAAAGAGGAAAGACAAAAGTGAGGCATAATTAGCACAGAAGCAGGTTAAAATTAGATGACAGTGAGTCTTATTGGCACCAATAATGACTATATCAATATGGCATTTGAAATAGCAGCACGGCATCATTTATCTCACTTTTGTGTCTCATCTGTCTCAGGAATTTGGAGAAAGCAAGGCAGTTTGCCAACTTGAGAAGCCATTCGAATCTTACGAAGGAAGAGTTTCAGCTGAAACTCTTGTGTATGACTGCATCGAAACTCTGATTGCTGGCATGATAACATTGCCCAGTTAAAAGAAAGTTGGTTTTTGAAGGGAAAGCAAAAGAAAGCCAGGGAGGCCAGCGAGGGGCTGGGAGGAGGGGAAAGGCGGAGAGAGGGGAGGGAGAAACCCGGAGTACATTGTCAAGAATCAGAAACAGATGGACCGCCTTCTTCTGAAGAGGTGGAAGGGAAAACAAAGGGAAAACAGTGATTGGCAGGGGCTGCCGTCCAGGTTGTGCCTTTGATCCCCCGGCCCTGGAGAGCTGGGGAACTAACAGGCTTCTGCAGATTTCCCCTGGTCAAGTGGCTGCGGGTGACATCAGCCAAACACTTCCCCTCTTAATTCTCCCGGTAATAGCAATTTATCTTTCTCAAGCAAGAGGGAACGCAGAAGGACGGGAAGCAGATGCCGGCTCCAGCTCTGCCCACCCCACATGTAAATGTTGTAATAGGATTGACCTGGCTTAGCGGCGACAGAACAGCTCACGAAGGCCACGGGGCTTTGGAGAGATGAGCACGGAGTAGAACCAGGCACAGGCGCCGGGACACACGGGCACGCACGGGGATGTTCCTGCAATGGGAACAGAGCAGAAACCCCCCCAAGAAGGAAAGTGACAGCGTCTCCCGTCTCCCGGGTGGCCTCTGGGGCCTCTTGAGATGCTGATGTTGCCACTGATGCTATCTTGCATTTCAGCCATCATGAATAAATTCCCTGCACCCAATGCAGGCAGACAAACACCATCACCCAGGCACCCTCCCGCTGCCTTATTTTTAGGAGATGACAGAAAATGTTGATCTCCCTCTAGCCTCCTAACCAGTCACTTTCACCGAATAAGAATAATACACAGGAAATGGGGCTGAAACTATAGCTGGGAACAACTACAACAACAGCAACAGAAACAGCAGCAGTTCATTCCTTCCTTCCCACCTTTCTTCCTAATCAGTTACAGAGATGCTGGATGGGAAAATTACTCTCCCGTTAGAACCATTTTAAAACTGGAAATACACCCCATTGGAGCTTCCAGTGTTTCAGGTCTGCCTGTGCGTGCGTATTAAGGGGTTCGCTCTTCCTGCATGAAAGTTGAGGAAAGATTAAGTCATTTCCCAGAGACATTTGGCTGAGGCCACAGTGTGGGGGCGTGGCTGAGACATGGTTATTTCACAGTAACTCTGCCTCCCACAGTTATTTTGCCGATGTGGCTAGAATATTAGGGGACAGTTTTCTTTTCTTTCTTTCTTAAAAAAAACTTTTTAATTGAATCACAGTGAGATACACAATTATAAGTTTGTTCATGATTGGGTGTCAGTTATATAATGTTCCAACACCCCTCTCTTCATCAGTGTCCATTTCCCACCACCAAGGGACAGTTTTCTCATTAGTTTTCTTATTTTAGATTTGTGCTTCAGAGGAGAGGGGAGTTTATTAATTAGGATAAATTAACCTTTTGAATATCAGAGCCTCAAGTTATGTTTTTGAAAACAATTTTGAGCTGAATGAATTAAAGAATGAGTTTGAGAATATGTAAAAAGGAATTGTAAAAAGGTAGAATATGACTCAACAAGAAGGTCACAAGCTGGCCCATACTTATAATATATCCCTCCAAGTTTTATTGACAACTAACTTTCATTTAGTTTAATTCTGAGAGTCAAATATTGTTGCTGACTCTTGTCCCACAGAACCTGATGTATCTTGAAATGTCTGGAATTACTGCTACCCAAGTCTCAATTCTAAAATGTGCCTGTGACATATTTATGTAAAGCAGAAAAGGTGTGGTCCTCCAAGAGACTCGGAAACTTGGTAATAGCTGAGGAAAGTGGCCTTCGATCTGTTGAAAACCTTCTAGTTCAAAAGTAGTTTATCACATTTGTTTGTGTCTGTTTGGAAAATGGAATATTTAGCTGGGAAAATAACTCACAAGATTCACAGTGCACGCTTTGCAACTTTGGAGACCCCAGGTTTGAATTCCCATATATCACATGGT